>NC_061529.1:7085000-7252500 GCF_022379125.1 Scophthalmus maximus
AGCTCCTGGATTGACAGTAATACCACCTTCACACCATTTTCACACTGCAGAAAACGCCGGGTGTTAGCGGGTTTAAAATGGTTTTTTTGGCCAGTGTGAAAGGGGCTTTAAGATGCACACATACACTTGGGAGGGTCACAAAACTCTTCAGGCTAAATCAGTGCCACAGATGAGCAACTCACTCATTCATTCACTGATGAAATATGCAAGTAAATCAAAAATAACATGAAAGACATCAAGGAAAATCCAATTACCAACTTTAAACAACGAGCGAAATGTAAAGATTACACTTTGTAGAATTAAATATTTAAATGGGTCAATTTCCAGGATAATGTTTGGCAACTAGGTGTTTTGCTTGTTCTCAAAACCATATCATGAAACATTTTTTTTTATATTTTGCCACAGCTCAGATTTGTGCCTTTGACTTGCTTCTTCTCCATAGCAACAGTAACTGAGGCTCATGGGTATCGTAATATTTAGGAATATCCACCACACCAACCGATTGGAATAAACTTTTCTTTTTTTTTTACAATGAAGCAGAGGGTCATAACACAACCTACTGTAGATTATCTAGGAGATGAGCATTGAGGATATCATTAAAAAAAATATCTAATGGCATGTTACAACTGGAAAGATTCTTCCATCACCAGCAATTCTACCCAATTCATAAGTTTACTTAGTTTTTCATTTTTTCATTCAGTGAACAAATACTGAAATAAAGACATTCACAAAAGAACTGAAAATTCATCAACACACTTCCACAGTGGCAGTTTTTATTATATTAAAAGCTGTTCGAGGACTATGAATGGAAAAGTCGTCATGGCGCAGACCACACCATTCTAAATCTCGGAAGGTGACAGAAAAACAGCATCTAAAATTACTCTGCAAGTTGAAAGGAAATAACATCTGTAGACTGTCTGTGCAGCCAATTATACCACCGCACACTCGTGCTTATGTCTCTGATGAAAAAAATAAGAAAAAGGGTCTTGTAACTGTTCAAACGTTTTCTAGAGGACACGAAATCTGGATCCAATTTGACATCCAAGTCAACATATGTTTCTGTCGCAAGCACTCAGGTCAAATGTAAATAAAAGACCGTGAGCCGCTTTATGTTATGAATTCTTCACACAAAAGCACAGGAAAAAAGAAATCTGGCACATTGCTGAATCCGTACCAAATGTACAACTCATGCTTTTGTAGTGTAATGAATGAAGTGTTGGCCCCATGTGAAGGTGAAAAACACATTTTTCTAAGTTATATTTTACTCAATACACTTACAGTACAGGCTCTCTGCTTTTTCTGGTTTAAGGCTGAACATAAGTACAGTCAGTAAAAAACACCAGCTTTGGTTGTCGGCTAAGCATTCTTCATGCGAACGTGACGCAGAGAAAGAAGTTTCAAAGAAGAAAAGAAAAGTTTTCCAGCATTTAGAACTTTTTTTTTTCTCAACACAGTTACATGTGACATTCCAGTCATTAGAAGCTAAAATATTTTCTGTAAAAATCACCCACATAATCTGATTATGGAAAACACTTTATTTTGGCATGTAAACATTCCAGTCCTTTCATTTTTTGGTCTTGGTTCTTGCATCACTTGGACGCTGAAATTAAGCTGACTGCACAGAAAGGAGCAGTTTTCAAACGCTGACAGCTACGAGATGATTTGAACAGAGGCTGTGGCCGAAGCAGAAATGCTCGACGTGAACAGGGGAGAACCCACAGGAATTAAAAAGGGGCAGGGAAAAGAAAAGGCATCAAATAAGAGAGGCTAAACATGTGAAAAAACAATCTTTCTCTCAGCTTTTTATCTGTTGTTCATTCAGGGCGGCGGGACGTACACGGTGCACGTTAGCAACTCAACTCCACGTTTATGAGGTAGAAGCATAGGATCAGACTTACATGGTTTCCCCCGGTGGTGTTCTTCAGCACACAGTCACTAAAGTTGGTGATGTGAGGAAATGATTCATTACTTCTAAAGGAGCTATTCCTTCATTTTGTAATTCTGTAATTTTTGTCTTGAAAATCTATTTCATGTACTCAATGTTCAAGATTTCCAAGATTTTATTGGGTTATTTTTTTAATCATAATTTCATTGTGCTTTCAGAGTGTACGCTGTGTGTGTTAATGCAATCAGAATCCTCAAATAGTTGTTGATTAAATGAGGAACGCCAACGATTGAGTGGGTCTGGGTATATATCGAAACATATATAAAGCACTGCATGAAGATACGGAAGGCATAGCCTATGATCAGTTACTGATATTATTGTGTCTGATCATGTTCCATTCTGAATATTGCCATTTAATCAGCTCCCCGAAACACATCACCTTGAAAAACTCAAACTTTATTTCCTCAAAATGTTTAAAACAACTACAGTACATGATTATTTCAGCGTTTTGGGAAACATACTTTTCATCGCTTCCGTTCGGTTCAAAAGTTGGATGAGAAAATTGATCAGTCAATTAACACAACTCATTTGCTTTATCCATACATTAACAAAAAGTAAATGCAACCGTTTATGGATTCAGGGGAAGTTTGAGGTGGTGTCACAATTTATACAACACAGATTGTTGTAAATTCCTGGCATTCTGACGTCCCAAGGAGTTTGACTGACAAGCTATGTGTTAATGGTTGAGCTTTAAAGGTGCTGGTTAGCTGCTAAGCTAAGCTAATTGCCTCTTGCCACGTGTAGGCCCAATTCAAAGATATGAGAGTGGTCAAATCTTCTCATCTGACTCTAAGAAAGAAAGTGAATACCCGTATGCCTCAAATGCTTAAAGCCTATGTGTTTTCAGTGTTCATGACATATAGTGTGTAATTGAAACTTCACATAAATGAGCTTTAACATTTCAATTGTTCGAAGCCAGTCCCACGGGTTTCCATGTGAAGATGAGTTTGTTTCAAGCGTAAGGCTTGCGAAACTCAAACTTACATGTTACCACATAGTGTCTCGGATGCGTTCAGCGCCGTTGTATGTGTGCAAATCTTGTGCCGCGTAACTATGTGTGTCAGCCCCTCAAGGCACGTCGCTGTCAACCCTGGGAACTTGTGTCTGACTGCAAGTCCACAGTCCTGCCCTGTCAGAAATAGGCCGACTAGGTTGAGAATGTTTCGTAAGCTCGGACTGACCTCTTTCCTCTCTGTTTTCTCCCTCTCTTCCCCCGCTTTCTCTTTCTCTTGGTGTCGCTATCTCCCTCTCACCCTAATGTTCAAAAACAGCCAGTACACAAGCAGTATCATGCTGTATGCCTCCATGACATCACATACACACTGACGCCTGAAAAAAGTCAACTTTTCGTACCGTTTTTCTCTCCACTGCGCCATATTCCGACCTCAACTTCCACAACTCCCTCTTTCTTCATTTTTAATCTCTCAGAAAAGTCTCCGCTCTCATTAATATTTCCTGCATTCTGTTTTCTGATAGCCTTGTGCTCCGTGAGTAATATGCTCCCCTGCTAAACTGACGGAGGGAGGTGACTGAAATACTTGAACGTATATATATGACACAAGAGTGCGTATCTTTAAACATGTAATACACATCTGTGTGTGCGCGCGCGTGTGTGTGTGTGAGAGAGAGAGAGAGAGAGAGAGAGAGAGAGAGAGAGTGAGAGCATGTAATTGCATGCATGTGTCTCCGTGTTTGTCTCTGTCTACCATTTGACTGCCATCTGAATCTGTGGCACGTACAGCAGAGCTAAGAAACAGCAGAAAGACAGGAGGGAGGGAGGAGGTAGAAAAAAGGAAAAGTGTATGTGTGTGCGTGAGTGTGAGTGTGTGTGTGTGTGTGGGGGGGGGGTGCAGGGGGGGGAGTGAAGGAGTGAAGAAGTAGAAAAGAGAACAAGTGAGGAGGTGAAGGAGGGAGGAGAGATGAGGACGGAGAGCAGAGCAGAGACATGCAGAGAGACGGGGGGAGGAAGCATGAGAGAGAGAGAGTCAGAAAAATAGAGACACAGAAAGAGGGAGAGAGAGAGAGAGAGAGAGAGAGAGAGAGAGAGAGAGACAGGCTCAGAGGAGGAGGGGGTAGGGGGTGGTGTTGGTGGTGGGGGGCATCAGCATACAGAGGCAGTCTGTGGTCTTCCAAGCAGCAGCAGCAGCAGCAGCAGTAAAAATAGGGGAGAGGAAAAACAACGATGGCTTGAAAGATTAAATTCCTGTTGTAATAGGAAGTGCAGAGAGAGAGAGAGAGAGAAAGAGAGAGAGAGAGAGAGAGAGAGAGAGAGAGAGAGAGAGAGAGAGAGAGAGAGGGGGAAAGGCAGAGAGAGAGGGAGGCGATGGGAGGACAACAATAAAAAAAATGAACAGTTAGTGATGGAGAAACTAGGTATCAATTGACAACTAGGAACACATACTGTATGTCTCAATGTGAAGATCTCATGCAGTGAGATGTGAGTGAACTGTTTGAGATATTTGCATCTAAATGTTGCACCACCAGCGTTTCACTGGAGTTGAGCGGAATGTCGACTCCACCGCGATGGAGCGGCTGCTCAATGCACCTGAAAGCATTGTTTTAAAACCAGCTTCATTGGATCGTCTTTGGACTTGAGTGATATCAGGGACCTGTGCTCCAGTTAACTGCTAACATCGAGGTCCGACATTGTTTTGCTGTCTTCAAATGCATTTTCACAAGGGTTTAGGAAATGGAATTGCATTTATCCCTGTCGGCACACGTCATCGGGTGTGTTCAGTTTGTAAAATTTGATTGACAGTCGACTCAAAACTTTTGCTTTGCTATATTCACACATTTTCAAACACTGGATTGTTTCTGAAGGCCATGTTCATTCTCCGTAAACAGCCAGTGTGCCAACTGTGCAGATGTTAGCCGAGGCTGAAGGTTTTTAACTACCCGTGACGCTGCTTCTCATCAGGATCTCCTGCTATATCTGCCATTGCATTCCAATCTCTCTCTCTATTTTAAATAGAGCTCTGGGATAGGTGCAAATTGAACGTACCAGTTTGCATCAACCAGGTTGAATTATGTATTTGTGTTGGTATTGCCAAATTGATTAGCAATTGTGTCACCTAGAAACTTCACCTGCATTCAGTCTGAACACACCCACGGAGATGGATATTTCAAAACCTCAGCAAATACAAATGAAAAACTGGGAACATCATTTCTTTTTTCTTTTTAAAAATTCCTAATTAATCTTCCTATCCTGTTTGCAACTCCTCCGATTGATTTTACGACTTGTTTGTTGGGTCAGAACCTCCATGTTGGGACCCGCTGAAATACCCACTCTATTATAAATATATGATATATTATGAATAAAGCTGATAACAGAACATTGTCAAATGTCTGTGGTGATTTCTGTCTAGTTGGAGAGGCCTCATTAAATTGTAAATCTGAGTTTTAATTTATCCTCAACTGGCCTGATGGATAATGATTCCTCTAAATGTCAGCAACCTTCTTGTACGACTCATTTTTCTGAAACAATGATTTGGAATTTTGATTTTAATTGATATGATACAAAGTAGATCTTTTCTTTTCTCTTTTCCCTGTATTAAACCATTACACACAGGGGAAAGCCTTTCGGGGGGGGGGGGGGAGAAGGAAGGAAGTGATTGCTAAGTGCTGGAATGGGTCCCGCTTCTCTCTTAGAAGCCAATGAGCTCTGATACAGAAATTCTGAACAAACCGACTGATTGGCATTCAATTAGGAATGAACATGTGAATGGAATGTGCTTCTGAGAGAGATCTGGAGTGATGAAAAATACAGGTTTGGCACGATTGAGCTCAAACCTGTTTGGGGATTGGACATGTGTGTTTGTGTGCGTGTGTGTGTGTGTGTGTGTGTGTGTGTGTGTAGTCTCACTGATAGGATAGGGGCTTCGTTAGGGTAATTACAGCTTTGCTATGTAAATAAGCCTGTCATGGAGGAGAGAGACACACCCACCGCTTTTTCAGACCCAATTAACCTAACTCCCCTGAAATTTACATGCATAACAATCTCCAGTGCACACACACATATGTACACACGCACACATACTTATCAATAAATTCTTACATGCACCAAACTTTTTCTTTACACACAGCGGCCGACTTAGACAAGAGGCAAGTGCGTGTGTGTGTGTGTGTGTGTGTGTGTGTGTGTGTGTGTGTGTGTGTGTGTGTGTGTGTGCAAACGTGAGAGCATTTGTGTATGTTCGATCCTGGATGAGCCGGTACACTACAGCTAGCCAGTTGATATCTGTATGCACAAGGCATCACCCCAGGCTAACTGGCTGCTGGTGCTGTGGTGAGCAGCATCTATCATCTCAGGCCGCTGATGAATGTCTGTCCTGAGTGGCTCCGTGGTGTAGTGAGGGGAGCACAGAGAGCGCGAAATGACTCAAGGTGGAAGGAGGAGGGAGGAGGAGTTGGCGACGGGGGGAGACAAGGTGGAAAGACAAGGGAGAAGGGCGCAAGGGTGAGGGAAAAGGGAGAAGGAAGGAGATAAGAGAGATGAGCAAGAGTGAAGAATGGAAGGTGGAGAGAAAGGCTGAGAGAAGAATCGAGAGTGGGAATATTCTGTGGGGCTGTGCGAGAATGGAGGGATGATGATGCACTTGGGGAGAAAAGTAGAGGATGAGTGAAGGTGCTGAAGGAGGAAGATGGGAGAGAAGCAAGAGAAGGAACAGAAGGAGGAGGGTGGAGAAGCATGAACATTGGCAGGAGACAAGTGGAAGAAAGACTGAAATGGTGGAAGAAGGGGATGGGGGAGGAGAGACAGAGAGAGAGAGAGAGAGAGAGAGAGAGAGAGAGAGATGAAGGATGTGGGTGCACCAACAGGAACAGAGGAAGATAGTGGCAAGAAGGCAGGAAAGTGGGTCAGAGGCGAGGATGACGACGTGGAAGAGAAGGAAGAAGCAAGTGATGAGGCAAAATGGAGAGAAAAAGATACCAGTGGGAAAAGCAAGAGGGGGACGGAGAGAGGAAGGGATGGAGAGAGGGATGATAATGAAGTTTGTAGTGCAGCATTGCCAGGTGCCGAATACAAAATAAAGAACCAGATAAGGCTTGAGATTTCTGGTATTTCAGAGCATCGTGGTACTAATGAAGGATTATCTTATCTTATCTGATCTTACCTAAGAAAACTTGAGAATAACTGTACGGAATCATACCAAACAAATGTTTGAAATACAGTTTGGGTTTGCAGCAGCGTGTGAGAGGTGACAGTGGCTTTCTCGTGAGATCTTGGCAGTGATTGGATCTATCGAGGCAGATCGCAGGTCAGTTTTCTACAACATGACATTACATCGTAACATCGACATAGCTCACGTCTGTATGTATCAGGCTCGTTCCAAGTCAGCTCCATATGATTTCACTGTTATGGAAAAAAAAAAACATGTCGAAAATCATATACTGTGTATAAACATCGACAACATGACAGCATCCCCAGAAGCAAAGCCAAAACATCGTGATCGCCCCCTGCTGCCCGCCTGCAGTAATAGGTTTTAAACCACGCCCCCTCCATGTTAGCAGATGGGACATGGGCCAAAATAAAAAGTCAAATTATACATTTTCTCAAAGATGGTTTCTGTCATTTTTTTGGTAATTCCTCAAGTTCATGTGTTCATTTTTCAGGTACGTTTGTTTTTCATTTTAATTGATGCTATTCAAACTGGGTGAAACATCATGATTGACGGCTGAAACTTACCCGTGATTGGTCAAGGCCATGTGTCGGCGGGGCCTCGGCGCCGCAGCCCCGCTCCACGATCACTACTGCACCGACTCTGGTTCCAAACAAAGTCTGACAGCTCCCCCACATCCGGGATATTTTGGCATCATTTTTGTACAGTGGGAGGAATTAAAGAGGCCTCGTCCATCTTTATATATATATATACAGTCTATGGTCAAAGTGATTGTATCATTGTACACTCAGAACTTTTAGAATTATAGCACGTGGTACACTGTGCTTAATTATCATTGGCTATTACATACATCTGTGACAGCGCCATTGGATGGTTGGTGCGGTTATAGGTGGCAGGGAAAAAAAGGTAAATGGACAGGAATATAGAACGAGTGGCAAAACACCTCATCAGCTCATCTGCATTTGATAAAACAGAACACAGAGAGGAAGTACACGACGACACCACTCGTGTTTATCCTGTGCAAAGAAGGAAGAGCCAGCGATCCCGGGGATCATTGGGTTCTCGGATCAATACTGGTGCTATGATGAGACAGTGATAGAGTTTGTGGTCTACAGCTTAAAGGATACCTGCACCATCACTTTCTATCTCTTCCTGTTCTGGTTCTCTCACATGAAGATAAACCTGCTTGATTTGAAAATGCATCTTTTTCCCACTCTTGCAGTCGTCTGTTCACACCGTGCCGCGGTTTTCCCTCCGTTAGAGTGGTATACATGGTGGATAAATTAAAAAATGTCAGCATGGACAGGGGATAACTTCTGGAAAATGACGTGACAAACCTGCTCTAATCGTCTTTGGAATCGCGACTCATGTCGTAATCATTTGATTTACCCTCAGCTGATAGACATGTAGTGTGTTCAAATGAATGTTTTATCCTCATTCCTTTGAAAACAATGTCAGAATGAGAACAACTGAATCGTCCGTTTGGCTACATCAAAACTGAACAGAAGCCATACTTGCTGGGACTGTGGCTTCATTTTATTTGGTCAAAGATGAGGAAGTGTGTCCAACTTTAATGCTGGCTAGGGTGAATGTCATTTTGTTACAGGTAGAACAGCATTTTCAAATGTATCCATGTTGTTCTACACTGCTATTTTGCATGAATTTAAACATGATCCAACTTACATACATGTTGTAAAGACATTGCTAACATTTGCAGTATGTCAGTTGTGAAATCACAGTCCTCTACGTCGATTGCATTTGTCCGTTTGTGTGCCGTTATATGTGGTTCACCGGGGAATATTCTTAGCATTTTTTTTAAGAATTTAGCTTCTGTTCTTTCTCTCTTTTCTTGCTCCATTATTCCTCTGTGCCTTAATACTACATCTGCTCATCGGGAGGTGTTTGTATTCTTGTGTAAAAAAGCTTCACCTCATACATGCATACGTGTATTCTCTCTATCTTCTCTGTCTCTCACTGTCACGCACACACACACAAACACACGCACACAGACAGTCAGCTGTGCCCTTCCCACAGCAAGTAGCACGAAAAGAGAACACACTGCTGTCCCTGCCTCACTCACTCTCTCTCTCTCTCACACACACACACACACACACACACACAGACGGAGACACACACACACACACACACACACACACACACACACACAAACTCTGCAACTGCCCTGCCACACTCTTAAAGGGACATGACGCAGACTTGGACGTCGCTACCAAGTGCCAGCGCCATACCTGGATATAGCTGTATCATCCTTTATTATTATAATCATGATTGAAAGGAAATGTAAAGAGTTCAGCAAATAACGTATTGAGAATCAGCGCTTTCCATTAGTTTTTCTGTTAGAGTTTTTAACGCTTTAATAAATTAAAAAAACAGGAACCGGAATGTACTTGTGAATGTGCTTGTGTAATCCATAGATCTTATTACAAGATACTGTAATAGCAAATCTAAAAAAAACTGAAAGAAGAAACTTTCGGAGGCAAAAAAAGAAAGTAAGAATGCATAATGCAGTTATCACAAAACATTGCAAATTATTAAGTTAGAACATCTAAAAAAAGACAATGTCTTGATCCTAGAACAAATTTAGATACATGGATGGAAGCTGCTTTTAATGGCTGGCCCTGTCAATTAAAATAACAGAACAAAATTAAACTAGTAAATAAAAGCAAACTTCCCCCCTAGTTAGTTGGGGACTGTGTCCACCTTTCTCATGACCCTTGGCAGTCTGCGGCCCCCAGTTTGGGAACCAAGTAGTTCACGGACAACAAATGAATTACATCATTGTAAAAGTTACTATATTTAATCATGTAGGTTAATAACCTCAACCAGTGGCGTCCGCTGGGTGTCTGAAGGTCGGGGGTGAAAAATAATGAGCCACATTTGGTTGGGGTTCATGTTCGCCCCAAGGCGACACTAGATAGGTACTTGGGCCAAACACGGTGGCACTTAAGGGGCACATAAACCAACCAAGGTGTGCATCTGAAGGTGAGCCTTTGGGGCAAACAGTGCCCTTGCGGGGTACATCGGGACGAACAACAAAACATCGAAGTGCACCATGAATGTACGGATTTGAAGCTGTGGTGGCGAGGAGGACTATGAACAAACTGCTGTCCATCATGGACAATGGACAGCTCCTTCTCCAGTAGACTGGTTCCGCTTGGCTGTCGCAAGGACCGCTACGGGAAATCTTTCCTGCCACGAGCCATCAGACTTTACAACACCTCACCTCCGTCTGACAGATAGACTCTGGACTCTGCTTTTAATGTGAATTAAAAGATAAATCCCGGCACGTTTGCACCTTCGTGTTACCATGCTCCTCTGCACACTACTGGTAACTGGTTGTACTATTGCACTACTTCCACTATTAATATTCATGTTAAATTCTTTATATTTATTAGTCTTATTCTCTATATGTTTTTGCTATTCGTATATATTCTTTTACATTTGTTTGTGTATATATTGTATATATTTTGAAAGTGTGCTGTGTGAATCGTGCTGCTGTTACACCGGAATTTCCCAGCTTGGGATAAATGAAGTAACTATCCATCTATCTATTAGGATGCAGCATATCGCGGCCGAACAAGCTGTCAGAACTGTAATAGCAGTTAGATTAACACAACTGTACCATGAGGCCTGAACTCAAAGGGGCCTTCAGAAGAGAGAACTTGAACTTGAGCGAAGTCGACAAAAAAAAAAGAAAGAAGCGGAGGCGCTGTGTCTTTAAGAAGCCCCCACCGTCTGAGAACAGGGGGGGCGTGAGCTGAATCCTGGAACAGCGATTGAAAAAAAAAAAAAAAAAAAGCTCCACCAGTGGACTGTTTCAAGCCCCCCCCCCCCGGCTGAAACCCTGCCTGATTTGTGGGCAATGTTGAGGATGTAGAAAAAAAAAAAAAGAAAAAAAAAACAGAAAAGGAAACCGGAGCGAAGAGAGCGCAGGGGGAGAGACAGGGAGACAACACCGACCGGGTAGCTATGGAGATAGTAGCTTTTCCTGGTCGCTTTCTTTGACAGGTGTCGAGTGGGATAAAACATTAAAAGTACCCGAGCAGCTTCCAAGATGTACGGCAAGGGCAAAGGAGCCGTGGTCCCCTCCGACAGCCAGGCGAGAGAAAAGTGAGTACATTTAAAAAAAAAAAACCCCCAAACAACCGAACAGTGTTGCAGTCACAACAGAGGAGCGGAGCCAACACAAGAGTGATGCTAGGTGGCTAAAGTTGCTAACTGATGCGAGGCTCAGCCGGGTCCCGCCTGGCGAACAACGCAGGCTACGGAGGTTGGGGGGGGGGGGGGGGGGGGGAGGAAGTGATGCTGTTAGTTCATTCGTCGTGTTATGTTTTTATTTATTTCTGCCACTTCTATTACGTATCGCTCGCCCGCCCCACTACCCGGGGCATGGCGTGCTAACTTAGCCCCCCCCCCCGAGCGGCTATGCTACACGAGCCCGTCTCACTCTTTCGTCGTGCGAAAAGAGGCAGCCCGCGGTTAGTTTGGGTCTTTTTGTTTGTTTTGTTGTTTGTTTGGGGGGGGACGACGATCGAAGTTGCACCACTTCCAGGAGCCGGGTGTAGTGCTGCCCGCTCGCTCCCGGACGCGTCTGCACGTGTTTCCAGTACAGTCACGCAGAAAAGGTGTCCCCTCTCTCTCTCCCTCTCTCTCTCTCGCGTGGAGCACGGATGGAGAGATCCCACTTTTGACTTCAGCTTCTCCGTGTGTGTGTGTGTGTGTGAGAGAGAGATAGTGTGTGTGTGACGAACAATGCACTCCGGAGTGACGCGGTGCTTTGTAGCCCCACTTGGCTTTTTGTGTATTCGTAAAAAAAAAAAAAATAGTATTACAGCTGTTTGCGGGGGGGGGGGGGGGGGGGGGGGCTTTGTTACAATGTAGCACCGGAACGTGGTGGCTCCAGAATGATGGTTCCGCCGCGGGTGAGACTCTCGGCTACGCCGGCGACGTCCGCGTGTGTTCGATGCCGCCGCGTAACTTTGGCGGCCCCGCACACGTCCTCTCCACGCAGCCCCGACCTGTGCGACCCGGTGCCGGGAGGAGGAGGAGGAGGAGGAGGGGACGGCGGCGGCGGCGTCGGGCTCCGGACTCTCGTGTTTTGTCAGAGAGAAACTTCGGCGTCGTTAGCTCCGCGAGCCGCGGCTCCTCCACACGATCCCTTTGTCTGCACGTCGATGCCCCCGTTGTTCGCCGGGGAGACGCGCGCCTGTGAAACACCTTCACGATGACGATGATAAAGACACGCAGGGCCCTTTCACGCTGATCTTTCAAAAAAAGAAAGAATAAAAGAAAGATTCATTTCACAATCCTCCATGCACTCGTTTCTGGGGGGAATTAGAAGCCCGCGTCTCTGCAGCGACGGGGGCGGTTAACAAAGCCTCCTGTGTGGACCTAGTTGGTGCAACGCTTTCACTGCAACTTTGTTCGATTTCACTGTGGCCGAGGCATCTCGGTGCTTACACCTTTTGGGTTTACAGATGGTTCCAGGTGAACGAGGCGTAGATCAGAGGCGCGGGAGCCTCCACGCGGGCGGACGCCCGTGGCTTTGTTCCCTCACAGCGGACGGGGTCGAGCACCGGTGGGACATGCCCCCTCTCTCTGGACCAGTCTGCGGCCCGGGCCACCGAGGCGGGACACGGCTGTCAGACTCGTGTGTGTTTCTGCGCGAAGATCAGTGGGCAACCCTTTGCCCCAAAGGCCCATGCCCTCCGCCGCGAACCCATGTTCCTTAATGTCTCCGTCAACCTCTTGACTCTCGCCCCCCCCCGTTCCCTTTTCGCTTCTCCTCAAAAGTCCCTCGATTTCAGCGTTGCATTATTGAGACAGACTGGAGCAGCGACTCTCAGCTTTTGCGTCAGATTTCGAGAGACGGGAGTGGAAAAAGGGGGAGAGACAGAGGAGAGAGGGCGATACGGTGGGTAGACTCATCCATGTTTGAAGAGGGGGGGTTTTGTCGGGAGCCCTCGGGCGGCATGTCAGGTGTGCCGTTGGTGTACGTCGTCGGGGAGATTTGTCACACCGTGGGATTAGAGCGTTTGAACGCGCTAATGTCCCATCACGGATCATAGGAGGCGGCGGCGGGGGCAGGAGGTCAGGAGGTCACCTCACATGGTGTGATGGAGGAAGGACTGTGTCGTCGCAGCATGATAACCGGATGGGGCAGAGCAGAATTCGGAAGCGAGTAGATGGTGTCTCCAGCTATGTGATGTAAAACTTCGCTGTCACCAATTCATGCAACCTCAAAAAACTATGGAGCAAGTGTTGCTGGAGCTGTCTCTTTTTCTTAACCTTCCTTTATGAACATAATTTCACATTCTGGCTGTCAAGATCGACCACCCCCGTCTCTCTTTTCCGCCTTCCATCATGACTTGACTGCTCCTCTGATCCCCTCTACCACCTACTGTTTCTTCCTCCTAAAAAAAATGGGGCATGCCCTCTCTTATGTTCCAGTCAAAACTAATCTTTCTCTCCTCTGTTCTCCACTATCCCGTAGCTTCTCCCTCTTCTTCTTCTCCTCGAACTTCACTTCCTTTTCTATGAGCAAGCTTCTGAGCTTCAATAATGCAGTAGGCCAGGTGCACGCACACGCAGCCCACACACAAAAACACCCATACACACACCACACATAAAAATTTCATTGAAGGGCTGTGGGAGTGGGAGGGAGGGAGGGAGGGGGGTCTGCAGTGTGATCCATACATCCCCAGACATAGGACAAATGTACAAACCCTCCTATAGATGGTTGTACATGTAACCAGGCCAGTAAACCTGCAGTGTACAGGGAGATGCAAACAGTATCAATATTTGAAGCACTTGCATTGTCCCTAAAGTGTCCTGTGAGCCATTCGGAGGCATTTAAGAACTGTTAAAATCAGCAAAGATGGAGGAAAATTGTACCGTAGGCATTCAGGTGTGATTAGTGGCCTGGCAAAGTACAGATGGGTGTGTGTTGTCCAGCCGTGAGGGTGACCTGAAAGTGGCAGTGACTTAAACTCTACACCAGCGGTCACGCAGCGCTTTGTGACCTACAAATTGCCAGGAGCCTCGGAAAGTGGTCAGATTCCCCTGGCTAAATTGGTCAAGTGTGTGTGTGTGTGTTTGTGTGTGTGTGTCTTAGCAGAACTGCAGTGTTTAGCCTCTTAAGGGCATCGGTCAATAGTGAAACAACCAATCGGTCCCGCTGTCTGTGTTGAATTAAAAGAAGTTGATGCAGCAAGGGTGTACTCTCGCTGTTGGATATGTTTTTCTCGTGCAGTATGGTAGATTTAGTTAAAGTGGAATGTTATTAACTAGTGTAAATCCACTTCAGAAAGCTTAGAATTCAAGGCTAGTTGTGCCGTTTGTTCGTTCATCTATGTCTGGATGTCCACTTGCTCATGTATGTTTTGTTATCTAAGCTACTATCTGCAAGAGGGGGCCAACCTCAACTCTGCTCTCTGGGCAGGATGGCTCGCTGTCTGGCCCTGACGAAATTCCTGTTCAAACTGACTTTGTGAACATCGTACACACAGATTTGTGTCTGCAATTGTGGTTTGATGCATACAAGATAAACTGCCAAATTTGCTAAGAATCAGATTACATAAGTACCAAGAAAAATTCAGTTTTCTCTTGATACTGTTAATTTCGTGAACGAAAAACACGACCAAAATCGGATGGTCAAAGACATTTTTTCCATGACTCTGATGAGGCAATAACAAGATGGCACCGGCATGACTAAGACTAGACGATGACAAGATGCCACCAATACCATTGGTCATGATGTGTAACTATATCAGCATGCAATATTAAGACTAAAATGTATTCTTGATTAAAACATAACTTCTTCAAAATCTTTTTATATTTTTGTTGAAGGTGGAAAGAGTAGACAACATTTTTCCTCGTCTTTTAAACATATCATCGGAGATGAAGACTGCGCTAGGGGTCGACCGATATTGCTTTTTCAGGGCTGATACCGACATTTGAAACCAATGTTTGTCTGCAGTTAAAAGTTTTAAAAGGCGTCAACATTTAGAATAATACAAACTCTTCACACAAAACTTTGTGAAAAGCCTTAAAGCTTATGTTTAATTCACAGAACCTTTCGACATGACCTCAACACACAAAGTGCGGGGAGCTATCGGCAGCATTATTTGGAAGTTGAACAAACAAACCACCATGGATGGGACATAGCTAAAGTCCGGAGAGTAGTGACTGCGGCTGCATCAGAGCCAAAGTAGCACAATTATCTTATCGGCAAATCGGCTTTACAAATGGCCGATATCGATGACCTTAAAATTGGTGAATATTGGCGCTGATTATCAGCCAGGCCAATAATCGGTCGACCCCTTGACTGCACACCAACCTGCCAAAATTCTTCCCCATCATGTGGTACCTCGACAAATTTCTCTTCCCGCTTATTTGACTTCTGTTATTGTTTAGTGCTGTCTCAACCTCCAACAAACTATTTTAAAAAGTGTTTTCACTCCGCAGATGATTTGAACCATGGTTCAATTCGATCCAGACTGAGACCACCTCTCTTTGTAAATTTTGGTCCGTTGGTCCGGACCGTTGTCCTAAGCACCCTTCACACCTTATGTTTTGATTCAGATTAAACTGAGAAGTCAAAAGGTCCCGACCAAACTAAACCTGGCTAAAAGTAAAAAGGTGGAGCTTGACTAACGATGGCTAACCTTACATAGACTTTTATCTCAGGACTGAGACTACGACTAAATCTAAAAATTGTTGAACCCTATCTCCAAATGCTCTGTCTCTATTGCACTCTCAACTTTTCTCCGGTTGTTGATGCTGATGAAAGGAACGTTAATAACTTTTAAAGTAAATTTTCATCCTTAAAATAACACAAGAGCATGTTCAACAAAGTAGCGTCTAACCTACGCTAAGCGGAATGGTCATGAGGCCAGATCATAATGGTCATAATGATGGCTATGTCAATGTCCATGTTGTATGTGTAAAGTCTTGAAATGTTGCAGATGCGTTTACTTGAGTTGTTACTTTCTGATTTATATATATATTTTTCTGTTGTTAAAACTGCATGTAATCATAAAATTGTTGAGAAATTACCTCTTCAGCAGAAATGATAATATCCCATAACCCGTTGTTGTTTCTACGCGAAGGACGAGGTGCGATCATGTCGGCTCCGTTTCTACAGTTATTGTCTATTTGCCTATGTATATCTTTTACAGACTAAATTTGCATACTAACAATGCATATTTTAAACATTTGCATACCATTAGCGAGAGAAGGTCAGGCACAGATCATATCTCCAGCAGTTGTTGGCATTTTCTCTTGCTTTCATCTGCTCACCTCATCTTTATCTTGACTTCAAAATTTTTACCATAAATGAAAGTGCATATTAGCCCCTGCTCCCAGAAAAGTGCAGAGTTAATAACTATCCCCCATTTGGACATTTATATTGTGCACATGTATTTATTCATAACTATTTATAGTACACAAGTATAGAATATTAATCAACCGCTAATGCTATATATCCCAATTAGCTTCAGCCAATTTGCAAGACTTTTTCCTAAATGGCCATTCATAAATTAACAGACAAGAATAAATAAAAACACGTATGCCACCATGCAAGACTCTACTGATGTAACGATAGAACATAGTACGATAGAAGAAACATAAAGTAGGGAAAATCCTCTGGACAACTTCACAGAATGAATTCTCAGAAACACTATAGATCTTTAAATAATTTCTAGGTAAAGTGTTGTAATTTATCCTCAGCTGCTCGTTCAGTCAAACATATCTACCTATATTTAATGCATTTGGGAGTGTGTTGTGTATATACTATGACAGTTATTCATAATGTAGTGGATAAAACATACAGTACATCGCCTGACTAACATTATCGCAATATGTGAAATTGAATAGTAACCCCTTTGTCATGATACGTATCGTATCGCCAGAATCACCAACGTACAATAGTGAAGTATGTTTTACACATGCAGGAAATTGACCTCTACACACGCACACACAAACCCCAACCTTTCAGTACCAGTTCTCTAACCCCTTCCTCTGTTTTCTTGAAAGGGCGTTGTACAATTCTCCATAGTTGCATCCTGCTGTGTCATCCTGTCACCGAGCATCACCGGAGCAGATGACGCCTGAAATGTATAGATGGATTCATCGTGAGGAACCTGAGTGCAGTTATTAATCTCATCCTATTTTTAAATTATTTTTTTTTAACATGATGATAGTAAGAGCTTATCACCTCCCCGTTCCAACTCTTTTTTATCATACAACTATATATCATCATAAGAAGTGTAAATGCCCTTAATGCGTTTAAAGAGGCTTCACCTTCCCTCTACACCTCGAAAACAGTCCGGGCGAATGACGGCAACGGAAAAGGCAAAAAGCCCTGTCGGTGGTTAAAAAACAGACCGCACTGATTATCACAAAGCCATGTTTCATTGATCAGCAAATTGACTAATGATGGGGACTATGACACTGAGCTACTGTCCTTCTCATTAGGACCTTATTGGCCTGTCAGAGGACTGTCTGCTCTGGGCACACGGGGCACTGTCATATCCACGCTGCCGGTCGATTGATGGTCCATTAACAGCCTATTAAACACGGCTAAGTGAAGGAGTTAGGAGTACAATGTTGGGCCAATAGGGGTTTCCCCACTCCGCAGCATGGTTCTTGTGTCTGTTAATAGACCCTGGTAGATTGCCGTTCTCAAGTGGGGCTGGCCTGTTGAAATGGCAGTGATTTAAAAGAAAGAAAAAAAGTCTGCCCTGAGCTTTTAAAATGTTGTTGGAATTCGTGAGAACGCTCGTCATGTACAGCTCTTACTGTCAGTGTGTGGTGCGTTCAGTCAGAACGTATAATTTTTATTCCAGTTGCTGAGTGTTTTTTTTAGTTCCCGTTGTGATTTCAGTGTTGGAACAACTTAACTAGCTTCAGAGGTGCTGTTGAGATGACGTGGCTCTTTTTTATTGCATGAAATTATCCAGCAACACAGGAGCCTTTGGTAGTACTCAGAAGCTTTCGTAGAGATGGGAATTGATAAGATTGTATTGATACCTTTGTTGATCCTGCTTATCGGCCCGATTCTTTATCCATTCCCTTAATGATCACATGAAAAAAGCAGGCCTACACAGGTTTTCTCTGATTCTGAACGCTGTGTAGACACAAAGTACGAGAAAGACGAGATGTGTGTGAGACTCAGGTGTGTAGAAGCTCCACTGTTTAACCACCGTGTTTCTCCACAGGTTGAGAATTTACTCGTGGTGGTGGGTGGTGTGGCGGGTGACAGATGTGCATGCAGAGGCTCGTGTCAGAGGGGGGAGAGCGTAACTCAGGTTATTCTCTGTGGCTACAATTAGCAGATTTCCCCTGAGTGACTCGCATGTAGATTGTTGCTAGATGGCTACGCACACAAAGAAGCCTCTGGTCTTAACGGTTACTGCAGCACGTGCAACTCAAACAGGTGTGTAGCGGTTAAAAAAAGATCTATCAATGTTGAAACCAAGTGATTTTATCTACCTGGTCAGGCTGCTCAAGTAGAGCCAGATCTACAATACTTGCTGATTTTTGGTTTTCCTTTAAAACATCTGATACTCCAGTCTGTGTGGTGCTCATGTTTTTTTTTTTTTTTTTTTACAACATTTACCCTCAGTTGCGGATGTGCTGCTCGTTTGAGAATCATTGGCACTGCGCAGTGTGTCAAATACATGGAATTCCTGGAAATTTAAGCCCATTTTGCGTAGACGTCGTCTCAGCATACCGCCGGTGTTTCCACCCTTTGTTGAAAACGGCCATTTTGAATTCCAAATAGCCAATTTGAATTTTGGGCTGGGTTAATCCTAATTTCACAGAAGCAGAACTATATCCTGAGCAGTGTTTCTCATGGTGTCTGTGACAAAAGTGAGGGTGAAATATAACTTTTGTTTTGTTTGCTAAATAACAACAGTGTAAACTACAGTGTCGCATATAAAACCCGTGCTTCAGTGACAATGATGTCACTGAATGTTATGAAGTCCCTCAGTTGAGGTTTAGTTACAACTCTGTACTGCAAAATGTCATGCAATGGATCGAGTATTGATTCAATGTTTAATTTAAATTGCTGATTGGCTGGTCAAACTAGAAATTATGGACACGCGACTCTAAGTAAACAACCATCAAGCTTTCAGCCAACCATAGTATAAATAGTATTATACGTAAGAAAATGGTTCATGTCTCACGGCTCAGGTAGGAGGGCGATAGCTGTAACTCACTAACTAACTAACTAACACCTCGATGCGTTTGCAGGACTGAAATAGTAAGAGGCTGATAGCGCAGTGGTTTTGAGAAATAAAGAAATGGAACTTAACATTTTTTCCCCTTTTGTGTTTCAGGTTAGCGTTATATGTGTACGAGTACCTGCTACATGTGGGAGCACAGAAGTCCGCACAGACCTTCCTGTCTGAGGTAAGAAGGCATTTATTCTCTTGCTCATACCAAGTCCTGACCCTACACGGGGCCTTGATACTGGCTTGTAAAGCCCCTTTTACACAGTTGGCCATATTGCGTCCTTATTCCTCATCACCGTCCTGTATTAGGTAGGAACATGGAGGCACAGACACCGTGGCTGTTGCATTATACTCCTTGCCTCTGATTCTGGAACACTGGCATGCCATCTAAAATCACAATCAATGTTAAGTAAAGTTTCAACTTCCTGCAATGGGTCCGAAAGTCCAAGCTATCCAAAAAAGTGTAACCGAACCATGGTTCAGTTTGATCTGCACCGCGACCACCTCTTTATGTCGGAATACATTTTGGTCCGAGGGACTTCTCACACATGTTGTTTTGGTTTGAACCGAATTGAAAAAATAACGGAGGGTCCAGACCAAACAAGGCAGGTGTGAAAGCAGAAATCTGTTTATTTGTGTCTAATCTCGTGACAGTATAATTAAGGAACTGCTCCGATCGGCCGCATCAGAGGACGTGGGCAAACGAACTATACGATAATTTAAGTTGAAATACTAGTTGGGATGTAGAATAACTTTCTTCATTTCTAAAGCCAAATTTAATATAACCCTTGCTATGGCAGCTATGCTAGCTTTGAGCCCTCTGAGTAATACAATATCAGTCCAAACATGCTAAACATGATTAGAGTGCAAGGTGTAGCATCAATTTTTCATAGGGCAATTCTATAAAGTTACACCTGATCACGTTCACTATTGGCCGCAGTGGTTGTAGATAAGAAGCTGATGTAGTTGTTTGCCGACAGTGTAGACTTGTGTAGTCACAGTGTTGTTTGTTATACATGTCCAAGCCTCCCAATTCCCCCTTCTGGGTGTAGACAGCCTAACGAAGAATGAGCGAGTTATTCCCTAGATTCATGAATGTAAAAAAAAGAGGAACAGGATGGAGACATGACAAAGGGAAGAGGAGCCCAGGAGATGGAGATCAACCGAGTCAGAAAGATGCCTATCTTTAAGTCGGAGGCCATTGACAGTTTGAGACTGACTGATTATATGTTCTTAACCCCTGGACCCGCAGACATAATCCTCTCTCCAGTGGCTGCAAGTGACTCTTCTCTTCTCCTCTTTTCTATTCTCCTTTCCTCTTCCAGATTCGATGGGAGAAGAATATTACATTAGGGGAGCCTCCTGGATTCCTCCATTCGTGGTGGTGGTAAGTTTTGCGTCTCTTCGTTTGTTTTTGTATTTCTATCAATTTAATTTTTTTT
The DNA here is from genome assembly GCF_022379125.1 of Scophthalmus maximus. Lineage (NCBI taxonomy): Eukaryota > Metazoa > Chordata > Actinopteri > Pleuronectiformes > Scophthalmidae > Scophthalmus > Scophthalmus maximus. The sequence goes on from NC_061529.1 coordinate 7,105,765, forward strand.
TTGTAAACAGATTTTTACAGTATGTTTCACATTGGGTGTGTAGTCCCATTGACAAGACGCACACACGCATTGATAGGGCTTTAGTTTCCATCCTGACCCTACATAATTCATTACTGTCATATGTGCAAAACGTAGCTTCATTATGAGCTTTCATTGTGCGGTGGCTCATGAAAGAGACTCAATTTGATATTTTATATATGAAACACAAAAATAAACATTCAAATATTCAGGTACCTGGAAAAATACTATAAATTAAATATAACTGATGATGCTTGTCCTCATTTGGAATATAAAAAAATGACTTCCAGAGTTGGACAGTCTGCCACACTCTCAGCCTTGGGGTTGACCAGTGTCATTGAGGGTGCGACCCCCTCCCTCCCCATCTTCTACCCTCTCCCCTCCTCCAGCTCTCCATCCTTCACCCCCCCTGTTCCTGAAACAATAGATCCAGATGGTTAGGGAATGGACCCCCCCCCCCCCCCCTTTACTCCCCTCCCCCTCCTCACCCCCTCCTCACCTTTTGTGTTCCCCCACCACCCACTTTTCTCCTTTGTTCACGTGGGAGAGGGATTTTTCGCAGATTAACCCGTTGCATTCCCGGTTCCTTTTGTGTCACCTCTCCATTCGCTGTCTCTTCTCCCCCGTCATCTCTGCCCTTGGTTAAGATTCGACCTTTAGGGTCAACACCTCAAGCACCGATCAGCAGTTTTGCTAATTTTCGGACGTCACCGCGAGAAAGTGAATGACCTTAAAACAACGTTTACAAATAGTTGATCAGGTAACTACAGTAGTTTAAACCCAAGCTGACATATTTAAAGTATAATGATATTTGATGCTGCTTCCTTATTAAGTCCCACTTCATTACTGCACTTTTTTATAATCACTGAGGATTAACTCACAGTTCCAATGTAATATTACTGAATCCTCAACCCTAGGCAGGTTGCTATATTGGTTGAGTGAAGTCCAGATGTCTGTAGTTCTGAGTCTTGATGAATCAAGTTCTTCTCGACTCACTTGAAAAAAGTAAGCGGAGCTCTGCGAGCTGAAGATTGAGCGACGGTCTGAGCCATGTCAGAAGATAATCAGAGCAGAACCTAATTGGCTTCTGACACATTTGGCACCAGATTCAGCTAATTAAGTTTGTGTCAGCAATTTAGTAGTTTTTTTTGGGGGGCTGGTGATATTTTCTCATTGTCAGTAAATGCTGTTAAAACACGAAAAACATAACCATAAACTTTCACCTTTAAAAAAGGTAATATAATTTTCTTACACAACTGGGCTCTAGTTTTTAGCAGATGTTCCTTAAACAGGAGTGACTGGTGTATATTTTTGGGTCACATTTTGGTGTTTTCAGGAGCAGGACAGTATGTGGGACCGACTCAAAAAAACCAAAAACACATATTGAGCACAAACCTCTGCCAAGGCTGATCAATCACCCTCGTTATGGTGAAGAATCCTTCAGAAAATTTCCTGAATCCAGGTTTTCGGGTCTGGATCCCTCCCAAAATGTAATCACCTGTTACCTTGGAGGAGACCTATCTTTGATTTTAAAAATCCGTCCATAACTTGAGGAGTAATCCTGCCAACAAACAGACAAAAGAACCGAACCAATCACATTACTTTCTCGGTGAATGTAAATAGCAGGTGCAACAGTAAGTGTCTTTAATGTGTTTTTAATAGTTTTTGGACAAAATAACGATGTCAATGGGACAAAGAAATCAGCTTTTTAGTTCCTTTAGTGCGTCCTTTGCAAAACTGGTTTTAGGACCTATAGTAATTTCCTTGGATTTGTTGACAAGAAGAAGATATAGTACCAGCCTCATCTGTTATATCAATTTAAAAAATAAACTCACTTGAGGTCAAGCTTTACTCCATGTCCAAAACTATATCATTGAAAATACTAATAGGAACCGATGTGATCATTCATTGTTCCCCTGAAGGAAAAGTCTCTCTTTTTACTTGCCCCCTCCTCAGGAATATCAGAGCACAGCTTCGGCCAAAGGAAAAACTGACATTAGTACTGTACATATTACAGATGAACAAATGTTTAACAACCTGTGGATGTAAAATCACACACTTGTAAATATACTCTTAAATGGTCTTAAAAAGTACAGTGTGACTCTCACCTCAGGGGTTGGTCTCTGCTGAGTCAGAAGAATGAACGTCAGGCCTATAGAGCACCATCAGCAATATGAGACCAAGGACATGTTTTAACAAAAGGAAGAGAAAAAAAAGAAGGAATAGAATAATAATTTGAAAGTACACAAGGCTGGTTAAGTCTAAAGAATAAGTGTAATGTTCTTGTTCAATCAAGGACCACAAGGTTCTTTCTTTGCTCATATTGAGAAATGCTGCAGAAAAATACAATATTGAATAGAAAGAATAAACTTATATTACATTGTAAAAAGTACTATACTATACTACTGTACTATATATTATACTTTAGAGGTTAAGTAACCTTTTTATATCACGTCTTTTAATTATAGGAGAAGTAGTCGAGGAAAGAAGAAAAAAAAGTCTCATCCTTCTGTTCTCTCCATTTCATTTACACTAGTCCACTTGCTTTTAAGCATTTCTCCCAGTTAATGTGTCCTTAAGGGACACGCTGACACTAATCATGTGTGCTGCCCTGTAGCTTAGCCATGCACTCTGACCTTCTCAGGTCAAGTGAGAGTACAAGTCAAGTTTCGAGGTTAAAATATCGCTTAAGTTCCACTTCATCTGCTCAAGATGACTGGAGCTGCTTTCAGACGTGCACCGTAGTCCAGAGATTGCCTGAAAATTTTGCGGAGTATGTGACAAAAGTATACGTGAGGAATGTCCACAAATGTTCCTCGGGACATTTTCCGTAACTTTCTCTACCCGCCCCCCCCTAGTAAAATTTCCGGAAAATGTCAGAACTCTGTTGAACTCCCAAACAAAACTTAAGCTACGTCTGAGCAACATTTGCGAACATTTGCACATACGGTCCCTACCGGAGAAGTTCATGAAAATGTCCCCACTTAAATCCATGTCTTAAAGCAGCTTTGGTCTCATGAAGTACAGAAATATATGAATAATTCCAGATGTTAGGGATCAACATGTCTGCGTGCATTGCAGTTTGCCAGCGGGACGTGAAGTGGCTGCCTGACGATGCTTCTCGTTAGCCGAGTCGCTGTTTCGCTTAGTTTACGTCACGTCCACTAAATCAATGCACAGAGACTGATTGAGTTAAGACCTCGGAGACATGTAGCACGCAGGCAGTTAGTGGTGTTGTTTTAAGGTAGGTGTGTGTGTGTGTGTGTGTGTGTGTGTGTGTGTGTGTGTGTGTGTGTGTGTGTGTGTGTGTGTGTGTGTGTGTGTGTGTGTGTGTGTGTGTGTGTGTGTGTGTGTGTGTGTGTGTGTGTGTGTGTGTGTGTGTGTGTGTGTGTGTGTGTGTGTGTGTGAGATTAAATATACCGCGACAGAAGTCTGTATGGTAACAGTTGATGTATACGTGTGTCAGATCTATTTGTCTGTTCTTGTATGGATCAAATTAAAAGCAAATTCTTTCACAGTGAGGCCATTTACCAGTCAACACTTGTACAGGAGGGTAGTTAAGGACTTCACTGTCGGCAGCAACAGTTAAAGTTAGAAATGGATTCAGTCAATGAAAGTGTGTGTGTGTGTGTGTGTGTGTGTGTGTATGTATTCTAAGAGAGTGAGAGGTTGATTGAGGGGGCGACACTGGCATTGTGGCCCTCTTACAATGATGCTCAAGTGCGTAAGAGGCAGTTTAAGAGCGCTATGGAGATAATGAGAGAGTTTGAATTGGTTATGAATAGCTGTTACACATTTGGTTGCATTGCTCTGTTTTGTAACCTTTGACCTCTTCTCTCTCTGCCACCCCCTCCCCTCTATTTCAGTGTATTCTGGGATTTGTATTGTGCGGCTCCAGACCGAAGGGAGACATGCGAGCACTCCAGTGAGGCCAAGGCCTTCCACGACTATGTAAGTGACAGATGGCCGCTGCATGCTGCCACTTTTTCTACTTCTTATATATACATCACTGTCTTTACACATGGTGGACTCTGGTTTTTGTTTCCTTTTGTTTGTTGAAACTGTACATATTTTATTTTCAAGGTCAAGTGTGTAGGAGAATCTTGAGGTTGCATCCACAAGAAGCGGGTAGAGGATGTTGTGCACCTCAAGGACAACTGGACAGTGAATATAATAATTTGCAGTTTTGTCCATCAAACTATAGAGAGTTTGAAAGTTTCTCCAATGTCTAAAGAAACCAGCTCAGTGGAAAATATTCAACTGCCCTATGAAATCACGCCAGTGTTGGAAGGATGTAGGACTAAAATTTAGAATTATTTTCACAATAGATTAATCTACAAAAGAAAATTGTCCTGGAGTTTAAGTTGATGTCCCAAATTCCTTGTTTTGTCTGAAGCAACACTTCAAAACTTCGGAGTTAATCAGTTAAATATCTCACAAATCAGAGACGTGCAGCAAATCCTCACAGTTTAGAAAGTAGAACTAGGGAATGTTTTGCCTTATCTGCTTGAAAAATGATGACCGATTAGTTGATGGCTAATCAATCAACTAATCGTTTCAGCTTTTAATTAAGTTGTGTCAACCCAAACACTCCTAATTCCTGAAGTTACATCAATAAATGATCAGGGATGTGCTGCTTTTGTCCAGTGTCAGTGTTGTGTTGGTGCTCTCCTGCGAGCCACAGTTTCTAAACTAGTTTAGAGAAACAGATCTTTTGACTACAACCACCGGAAACATCATCACTGGCTGCAGTGTGGTGCTGCCTGACCACACAAACATCCAAAAGTGAAACTTAACAGTGCATCATCATACATGACTCGTACGTGAAGATTAGAGAGATGTGAAGTGAGAGGACCAACTGATGTTGGACTCAGTCCTGTACTCCAATTTAAAAATTCTTCATTGTAACGATCTCTTTCATTTGACCTATTATAGAAAAGTATGGCTCCTCTGGTTTGTGTTTTTAAACTTTTCTCAGCACCGTAATATTTTGCTAACGCTCCTGGGAGTTTTTGTTCTCTTCCCTCCTTGGAAGGTTGTGTGGACACAGACACATTATTGATTAATCAGCCATAATATTATCTTGATTAATTATGTGATGTACAGTGTCCAAACTGTCCAAAGAGTCCGATAAGCTGTCGAGAACCCAAACAGATCACAATTACTATGATATTAAAGAGAAAAGCGACTGGATTTAGGTGGGAAAATCACAAATATGTGAGTTATGTTTTTTGTTTTTATTTTGAGTATTGGGAAAAGTTTTTATGTGTCCTTGCCGAATTTTAGATGCCCTCGAGCGCTTAAAGGAGAAATTAAGTTTAATGTTTATTTTTTAATTCTTGCTGCACAATCATGTCAGAGGTCAGCTAAGGAACTTCTGCTCATCTATTGTTTGCTGTCACATAGAGTCCTATTAATAACAACGTCACAATCGCAATCCTGCATAACAATAATAATAATACTAATGTAAGAAGTGTGTGTGTGTTTTTTTGTTTTTTTTTAACTGTCAGGGCCAAGCTGTAACTGTATCCTTTTGTGTGTAAATGTCATGTGTTGTGATTGACACTGTGCGTCTGTCTTCAGCCTCTCCTCTCTGGCCAACTGTGTGTGTGTGTGTGTGTGTGTGTGTGTGTGTGTGTGTGTGTGTGTGTGTGTGTGTGTGTGTGTGTGTGTGTGTGTGTGTGTGTGTGTGTGTGTGTGTGTGTGTGTGTGTGTGTGTGTGTGTGTGTGTGTGTGTGTGTGTGTGTGTGTGTGTGTGTGTGTGTGTGTGTGCTGTATAGTGTGGGGAGATAATGGAATAGAGTTCTAATCCGGTAATCCCAGCACTGGGCTGAGGCTAAGCCAGGGATTTGTGTGTGTATGCAAGCATGCGTACGCACATGCGTGTGTGTTTGTATTTTTGGACAGGGGGCATCTTTGGCAGTCAGCCCAAAGAAGGAGGGTAAAGGGGCTCACACCCTCAGTGCCAGCCAGCATGCCAGTTAACCCTCTGTGTGTGTGTGTGTGTGTGTGTGTGTGTGTGTGTGTGTGTGTGTGTGTGTGTGTGTGTGTGTGTGTGTGTGTGTGTGTGTGTGTGTGTGTGTGTGTGTGTGTGTGTGTGTGTGTGTGTGTGTGTGTGTGTGTGTGTGTGTGTGTGTGTGTGTGTGTGTGTGTGTGTGTGTGTGTGTGTGTGTGTGTGTGTGTGTGTGTGTGTGTGTGTGACATGTTTGCTTGTAGTCTGTTTCTAACAGTGATAAAGCCAAGGAGACGGGAAGGGTTTAATTTTGGCTCCGGCCCCCTGAAGCAAGTCTCAGAGCTCAGGTCCTTTTTCTGCTGGTCTCAAAAGAACGAGTCGGTTTGAGGAATCGGTAGGGGGAAAAAAAGAATTCACCCCACCTCAGAAGAATGCCTTAGTCTTTTGAGGATTGCTAGATTGCAAGCCAGCATTTAAGAAGCATTATCACAGTTCTCGCTGCTGGATGCAGAGACGCAGCGAAGGTTCATGGTTACTATTGAGACTTTTTACTCAAGTCCTGACACTGGTTAAGAAACTAATGTCGAGGCTGTTATACTGTCACGTCAGACTGATGTTGTCGTTATTTGATGTTGAGTTTTGGGTTTATCATTGCATATTGCAATTGTGTAGTTGCTTTAAGCATCTGATACACACAATTTCATATCAATATTTGATCTGTTTTTAATTAATCTAGCTCTGCAGACTTTTTAGTTTAGTTGAGGCTTAAATGGCTGATCATATCTTAAATATGGTATTTACTGGTCTTATTTTTAAGGGTTTGAGCACCTCATTTTTCATTTGATGATATTTAGTTGAAGGAAAACAAAAGATAAAGTTAATATACTCTCATTTAACAGATGAAATTACAACCAGTAGTTAATGTTGTGTTACAGAAGCCTACATGTCCTCTAACTTAACTTTATGCAAGTATCTTATCTCCTGCATTAATAGATGACAATACACTACATGCCATACATTATTCAAACATCATGTCATACAACAATTAATTTGCCGGTTTGGTTTTATTAGTTAATTTTTTAATCCGTCTTTAATCCCAGTAAACCATTAAGGTTTTGACTGAAATGCTCTCCTGCATCTCTCTGTCCCATTTCCATTACACACTTCCATCCTCAATTTCAATACAGTCATTTCAAATCTGGAGATCGCTACTGTCCGAGGGGACGACAGATAATCCTACAGATTGGTAATGGAAAAGGAAAAAAGGAAAAAGTGCTATTTTTACAGACTTTCCTCATATCTTTAATTACAAAATACTACAGAGTTTTGAGGAAATTTGTCAGTGGAGGTGGGAAGAAGAGCAAGCGGGACAAGGAGGGGCTTGAGAGAATTGATGCTTTGTGCGGTTTCAAATCTTAACATCAGAAATATTTAATGCTATTAACAGAGATGTAAAATCTTTTTCACTTAATTATGAAACTGTAGCTGGACAAATTTGACTGCTCGCAATGGGCAGTTAAAAACATAGTTGTGTTTACATCATGTATTAAGTTGACGAAAGTTGGTGCACGCAGATCTGATGCTTCTGCCGTTTTCCGTTATGTTCTCATCGCATTCATGTACGTAATGTTAACTGTTTTTTATCTGCTCTTCAATCTTTTTTTCCACAACTTCCTTCATTTGTGTCACACTCTCACCCTTCTCCTCTTTTTGTCTCTGTAGCTTTTTGTGCGGCTCCAGCCGGTTCACATCATCTTTTTATGTTGGAGCAACTTGTGGTTTTCTCTGCGACACCCCCACATCTGCACAACCCCCCCCCCCCCCCCCCCCCCCCCCCCACATCATTTTGTCTCTCGTTAACCCAACACACAATTCTGTCCTCTCTCATCTCTCCCGTCTCACTCGCCTTATCGCTCTCTCCCACTCTCCAACTCTCCTCCTCTATTACTCCCGCTCTCCTTCCCTATCTCTTCCCTGACCCCCCTCCCTCCCTCACCACCACCACTACCTCTATTCCCGAGAGAAGATTGATTGGCTAATCTAGCTGTTTACCCACAATGCCTAGTATTGCTGAGGAGGAGAGGGCAGTGTAGACAACAAGAAGACACAACCAGGAGACAGTTGAGGTATTTGAAAATGGAGCTGAGTGGGCAAATGTCAAAACCGAGAGAAAGAGAGCTTAAAATAGAGTAACTGTCGGTGATCTGTTTGTGTGTGTGAAGCCAGATGCCTATAGGGGAAATTACTTCTTACATTTATTCAAACTGCACGTTTCTTCTAAAATCACCCTTGGGTTACTTTTATTAGATTTAGCTTTTGAGTTAAGAGTAATTACCTATTCTGCCAAAAATATAGTTGCATGCATTCTGTCTTAACTGTATTTGGCCTCTTCTCTGCCACCAGAAGAATCAGTGTAATGGAAAAAGTGAGAAGAGTCTCCATTAAACTTGATAATTAGCTGTGCGATAAAAGTTTTGGAAAAACTGCAATACATGTGTTGCACAACCTTAAGTGCTGTTACACCATCAGGACTAACTTCATTTCAGACTAATATAAAACAATGTGAGAGATCACAAAGTAGCAACACACAATATAGAACTGCTGTTACAAGTCCTGAATTCAGTACAAAATATATAAATATATTTTAGATACCAAACATAAAACTGCCAATTTCAGAATAATTTCCGTTATGTTATCGGATCATGATTTTTGATGCATCAGTATGCACATCACCTTAATGCTGTAGATGTTAAAGGAGGGTCTTATTTTAATGACTTCATTTGCTGTAGTCATCTGTATTAGGGAGAAAAGATGAAACATCCGTCTTCTCGCGGTTCACAGTTGTGCTCAGTTCTCATCATGTTCCCGTCTTTCTGCCTCTCTGCCTTCTCTTCTGGAGTGTTGGCTAAGTGGATGTTGTGTCTATTGCATGTATTAGTGCTGTCATCGTGTGTGTGTGTGTGTGTGTGTGTGTGTGTGTGTGTGTGTGTGTGTGTGTGTGTGTGTGTGTGTGTGTGTGTGTGTGTGTGTGTGTGTGTGTGTGTGTGTGTGTGTGTGTGTGTGTGTGTGTGTGTGTGTGTGTGTGTGTGTGTGTGTGTGTGTGTGTGTGTGTGTGACGTGCCACGTGCCACGTGCCAGTGTAGGGGGGGAGAGAGAGAGAGAGAGATTGTTTGTTTGTTTGTTTGTTTGACGTGACAGTGAGCGTAGCAGCCGTATCCTGTTGCTTCAGCGCAAAACACACTGTTTTGACTGGGCTGATAAATTAGCCAGATCACCACAGTCAGCTATTTTTCCTCCCGTCTCCACACAACTCTCACTCTCTCCTATCCTCCCTCTCTCCTCCTCCCTCTCTCCCTCCTCCCTCTCTCTCTGTGCGCTCAGGACAGCAGGTCAAGGAGACGGTGATGAGGTACATATCGGTGTGAACCAGAATGTAGATTAGTACTCTCTCCAGGCAGGGACGAACACATACACACACACACGCAGACACACAGGCACACGCACACACACACAGATACATTGGCCATCTCTTCGTGCCGCTCCCCCTCTCTCCATCCAGTGTTGTTTCTGTCTTTATCCCCATGAAAGGTATCAGGCAGAGGTCAATAATGTGTTGAGCACTATTGATCTGTACGGTAGGTCCTATGGGTGAGGGAGAGGAAGAGGAAAATGGAGAGGGAGGGATCAATGTTTTCCTGTATAGCCCATCTACATACTGTACTGTACGAGCCAATCAGATCATTAGTCTTTTGTTCCCTGATAGACTATTCATCACCATCGTGGGCTCGTACCGAGGAGGAAAAAGTTAAGCGCAACAGGGTCGGGCCGCCACAGAAGGTGTATCAAGACGTCGGCTAGTTTGAAATATTTTTGCCCACAAAGACGACATCGTGGTGCCACAGAGGGGTGGATGAGGTTTATTACACGGTACTTTGGGTTGTCGCGATTGAGGCTGAGCGAATGTTTGGGAATCAAAGGTTGAAGCTTTTATGTTCCATGTCTGCTGTTTTTTTTTTTTTATTTGGGCCTGAAGCTCTACACCAGCTTCTTCCACAGACCAAAATCAGATAAGTAGCCACAGTAGAAATTACCTCAACATAAGAGCTCGCAGCCAATTGATGCCTGCCTCTGTGTAAAAACATGTCAGTTACATCGACCACTTAATTTCTGGTGAATTTCATGTCCCAACTAATGACAGATTTTCCTGATTAATGATTATAGAAACTGTCAGAAAACAATGAAAAACGGTTTTCGTACGTTCCCACAGTCCAAGTTGTTCTTTCCCACCAACAACCCTCAACGGTATTTTCTTTTAATATTACATAAGAAAAAGACAAGAAGGAAATGTCCACATTCGAAGAGCTAGCAAGCATCAGTTATTTCTTTATTGCATTACACTGTATAAAGAAATGCTCAGGTTAACAGTTCTCCGCCCAGAACAACTGAAGCCACGGCGATGAGCTACAGCCCAGGCCTGCAGTCCAGATACTGTATTATTGATAGCCACGCAGCACAAAAACTTTTCCAATATTATTTTTTGCAGACGTAGCTCTGGGATGTCGTGTTTGAGCAGCGCTGCTGAGGAAGGCCATTAAAATATGGTTTACAGTTTAAACAGTGTAAATATTCCCAGACATTTGAAAATGTGTCCCATGGGTTTTGTTGAACTTTGAGCCAGACTCAATGAAAGAGACGTATTCTTATGCTTTCTGCCGCACGTCAGGCATTAAAGCCCTTTTCAAGTTGTGCTGCCACCCAGCGCTTCCCTTTTTCACCGCGCGAGCTCCTTCATTAACAGCCTTTTCCATACGTTCAGCCTGACAATGAATAATTCAACACAAACTACAAAACTCCCATGTTCATTATATCAACTAATTAGTGCAGTGTTAATGTCTGCTCCTGACTGCGCTGTCTTCTTGAACTCATTTCTTTTGCGGACAGGTGCATTTTTTGTTGTTGTTGTTGTTGTTGTGTCTGCATCAGCCGTCACCGTTTACCCACAGCAATATGAACAAAACAGATTCCCGCAGATTCATTTTCTCTGTGAATCAAGTTATTCTGATTCAAGGAGGCAGTGTTCGTCGCAGGGTTTTCTGACAGTCTCCTACTTCTGAGCCCCAGAGTGGAAATAGGAAAGGTAGATATAGGCGGTACTGTGGGTGCCGCTACGAAAACTAAAAAAGCTCTGTTGGATCCTTTTGTATTTCCCCAGGCCAGATGGTTTTAATAAAGAGCGACTGCATACTAAATCTACCTTACGCTTTGCTGGTGGCAACTGCGCTCTCTGTGTGCTTTTAGTTTGCATTCGGTTTCAGTCAGCAAACGGAGGACTCACCAGCATATCGCCGGTCATTAATAGTCTCGAACAATAATGTGACCAAGTGATGGATAGTGAACAAAATCTCTCTCCTTGTAACATTATCTCCATTAGTTTTTTTTCTCCTCTATCGCCATTTCTTCCCTCTTCTGCCTCACTCTCGCATCTTCTAACTCACTCTCCTCTATCTCGCTCTTGTGCCTTCTCTCTCTCTCTCTCTCTTTTTTTCTCACTCTCCAGCATCTTCTTATCCTCTCTCTCTCTCCCTCTCTCTCTTTCTCTCTCTCTGCACTCCTGGAGCGGGGGATGCCAGGGGGACAGAGTGCAGATAGGACCTGTCTCCATAGCAACAGCTTCTGCAAGCTGCTGACACCCTACTGGGGGAGGCTGAGGGGAGGAGAGGTTGTGATGGGGAGAAATAGTACAGGGGTTGGGGCACAGGGAAGGTGTGTGTGTGTGTTTGTGTGTGAGTTCATGCGCGTGTGTGTGTGCGTGTGCTGGGAAAATAAGTGAGGAGGGTCAAGGAGAGGAGAAAAGATGGAGAGAAAAGTGTGCAGAAGACGAGGGTGAGGGAGATGGATGAAAGAGAGAGGGAGGGAGGATGGAGAAGGAGAAAAAGGCAGCCGACCCTGCTTCTTCCCCAGGGACTCAGTGGCCTGCTCATGTTCACTAGCAGAATTAGCATAAAGATGGGGGAGGTGTGTGTGTGTGTGTGTGTGTGTGTGTGTGTGTGTGTGTGTGTGTGTGTGTGTGTGTGTGTGTGTGTGTGTGTGTGTGTGTGTGTGTGTGTGTGTGTGTGTGTGTGTGTGTGTGTGTGTGTGTGTGTGTGTGTGTGTGTGTGTGTGTGTGTGTGTGTGTGTGTGTGTGTGTGTGTGTGTGTGAGAGAGAGTCAGTTCGTCTGGAGAGGAAAAAGGACAACGAGTGTATTTGTGTATATGCGTGTAATTGGTAGTATGCGTTGTTGTCCAAGCATACAGTATATGTCACATGGCTGTAGTGTGTTCGTTAGGTGTGTGTGCTGGTGGAGCAGTGGATGCGTGAGTGTGTGTGTGTTTGTCAGAGTGACTCCCTCCCCTGGGTCTTAAACCCCCTCCCTGTTCTGGGCCTGTAGCCTGTGGTTCTCCCCTGTCTGCCTCTCTGTACTGAAGGCCTGCACTTTATGAGCCTGTGATGCAACTCTTTGTCTCTCTGTGTGTGTGTGTGTGTGTGTGTGTGTGTGTGTGTGTGTGTGTGTGTGTGTGTGTGTGTGTGTGTGTGTGTGTGTGTGTGTGTGTGTGTGTGTGTGTGTGTGTGTGTGTGTGTGTGTGTGTGTGTGTGTGTGTGTGTGTGTGTGTGTGTGTGTGCGTGCTCTCGTGCTTGCGTGTGTGTTTGTTCGGTGCTTATGTAAGCACTCTGAACATGCGTCTCTGTCTATGTGTGTTGACAAGAATACAGTTATATCATATTTAACTCCCGGGCTGAATCATTTACCCCCCCTTTCTTATCCTACATTCTAGTTTTATTCTTTGTATTTTGTTTGACTGACGTAAAGGAGATTGGAAACCGCAGTATTGTTGTCACATGTGATCTTATGATGTAGTCAAGCAGCTGCTCTCATCAGGATTAACTTGTTTTTTGCTTTTCATAATCTTCGGCTCTCCAGCCTTAAAATATCTCATACGTCTTCATTTTAGAATTTGCATATAACTGTAAATGTCGTATTTCATGATCTAATAGTAGTACTGTTGTAAATTATGAATTCATTGTTAAAAAATTCTCAATACAAAAAAATACAATAATTAATAATAGAAAAAAACATTGTGTGTGGCCTGCTTTGAAAGTTCAGACAGTAATTGGTTAGTTATATTTGAATGAAGTGATGCTTTCCAATATTATTTGTTCCTTTGCTTTCTTAAAACCGCATCTATCTTAATATAAAACAGCATCACATTCGCTGATGACTTCTTACTGTTTATATGTAAATGCGTGTCTCACAGTTCTGACCATTAGATGTATGAACGACTTCATCAATTTATGTGAATTAATCGATCAAAGTCATAGTTAATTTACAGAACCGTTGATAAATTCTAATTTGAAACTAAAATAAATATTTTTGGTTAAATTGGTGCATTGAATCTACCAAAATCCTCAAAACCCTGATATTTACAAAAGGACCATTTGTGAACAAATCCTACACTGTGAGGTTGAAATATTTTAATAAAAAATATTACCTGTGTATAAATTACCATAAGACACTTTTCAATATATTGCAGATCAATTGAACATTACCTCAGAAGCATTTAGATCCATGTTGGTGTGGTTATTTGCATGCGTGTTGTATTTGGATGAACTCAGCTCTTCCTGATACCCTGGCACCTCCTGCGTATGTATATCTTCAACCAATGATTGAGTTCGAGCTTATTAATTTGCACAGGGGGAGAACACAGGAAATGTAGATATTTAATGGGTTAAAGAAAGATAATCAACCAGGACACCACACATATGAAGAATATTTTTTGCGTAATTTTCACCTTGAACCCACAAAACGAGGTGATGTGGTTAATGTCGTTCTCTCTTCTCCTCTTCTGTCCACCACAGAGATGAAAGAACAGTTTAAAGGTTATAATTGAATACTCTTTTCTGAATTAACCATTAAACTATAGATGGGAGTGGGGGGAGGTCCTGTGATTGCAGGTGCAGACACTGCCCCCTGTAGTAATTCGGTGGCCAGTGCATCATGTATGTAGATATTAAATGAGCATTCAGACACAAAACACCAAATTTAATCAATGCATTTCTTTCGTTGTTTCAGAGCGCAGCGGCAGCACCCAGCCCAGTGATGGGCAACATGCCCCCCAACGACGCCATGCCCGGTGGCCCCATGCCCCCAGGCTTCTTCCAGGTATGGCCCACCCCGACTCTGTCACTTTCCTATACACTTCTCCATCTCTCCATCAAACCCACCTCTCTTATATCATGAGTGTCTGTCTGCCAACCATTGATGCATCAATGTCTTGGAAAACACATGATTTAAAGTTTATGCGGCATTTTCTCATTCTTTGATTTCTTTCTCCGGTACTGGGACGATTGTGTCGTATGTCTTAACACTTTAATCCTAACCCTAACCCCTATTTAAATTCAGTTCTGTTTTTAAAGTATTTTGAAGAAGACGACGCCCCCTTGCCTACTAATGACAACTTAATTCTTTTCACAATTCACCAAAATTAGAGTAACCTTTTTTTCTTTTACCTGAAAAAACAGATCTTTTGTACTTGCTGGTTTACCTGCCATACTGAGTTTTGGTGTTTTAATGGCAAACACGTCAGTCTGGCATCTTTTCCACAACAGTTTGTTATCGGCTGGTTTATTGTTCTGTGACTTTTCTCAACTAAAGTCTGAAATCAGTAAGTGAGTTTGATCACATGACACCAGGGTTACAGTTTGAGTCTCCTAACTTTCCCACAGTTTATTCTTCTGTTGATACTTTACACTGACCACAGGCTCAGAAACCATCTCTCTCTCACCATGGCTCTGCTCTGTCTATGCTGCCGTTCAACCGATCCGTGATTCATCCACCTCATATTCATCTTCTCTCCACTCCTCTGTCTCCATCCCCGTCTCTCTGTCTCTGACCCGTCCTGGCTCTGTGAAGGGAACAGTTTTAGTGTTGGGAAATGGCTTTCTGAAGAGTGAAGAGAATGAAACGCACACACAGAGAAATTGTACGAACACATGCAGGCGTATGCGCACACATTCACTGACAAAAACACACACACTCTCACACACATAATCACACACACGTACGTTCTCCGTGAGGTAGCGGTGTGATGGACAGGGCTGGCATTTGGCAGGAGGCACGATAAGGTGGTGGAGTAGAGTAGGAGAGAAAAAAGCGAGTGACAAGATAGAGAGAGGGAAGGGTGTGGAGAGATGAAGAGGGGTGAGAGGAGGAGGAGGAGGAGGAGAAGCACGTGGAAGATCAGTGCCACACACTGATTGTGGCCCAGTGTTTGTTTCTGTGGCTACCTACCTACCACTCCATTGTTTGCTTGCTGAGAGTGAGGCAATGTGCTGAGAGGAGGGGGGGGGGGCTACTAGTAAGAGAACCACAGTGAATAAGCAAGGGGAAGGGTGGGGGGAGAAAGGGTGATGAGAGACGCATGGAAGTGCTATTTATAACATTGGTGCGGGAGTGAGATTGGGCGAGCGAGTGTGTGTGTGTGTGTGTGTGCGCATGTGTTGTCTTCAAGGGACCTCGCTGTAACGGAAGGCTCTGGTTGTTTTCTGCAGATGTGGTTCATGCTCACAGTTAGTGGCTGATGGTGGTGCTGTTCTGATACCGAGTTACGGTCCTGACACCTTTTTACGATTCGTTTCTCTGAGAAGTAATTAAAACTCTTCGATAAAATTTTGATAAATGAAGCCGAAATGCTCAAATGCTAATCGTCAAAAACACAAGCTGTTGTACAAAAAACAAGAATAAAATGGTCTAAAACTGGCAAGAATGTAGCCTGAATCAGATCAGACACTGTTTGAGCAGAAGGTTTGTAAGTGCATGAACAATCGATTGCTCTGGATTCATCGGCAACTATTGATGACTGATACATTTATTTAGGTTTTTTTTTTGTTCTGGCTTATGATCGTAATCTAAAACTTCTTTATTGATCGGATAAAACAAGCTGCTCTTAATGGATTTTCACAATTATCTGACATTTTATAAAACAAATCAATCAATTACGAAAATAATCGACAGAGTAGTCAATAATGAAAGTTGATGTTGGCTGCCGCTCTTTGCAAAGAATTTGTAAACATGATACCAGTCTGACTAAATATTGGATTCAGGTTTCAGACCGTTAGACGTGTAAGTGAATTTGTGACTGGGGCCATTTTCAGATTTCTGACAGGATGCAGATGCATCCTTTTTTTTTTTTAAATATTAGATTATATTGCATTTACGCCTTTGATGGCTCACACACAGGTGTAATTTATCAAAGCCTGTTGAGGGTAAATGGACACATTTCCCTATAATTTGTACCTTCAGACCTAAAAACATGCCTTCACTGGACTCACTGAAGTAATCCATATGTGTTGTGTTTGTTTGTGTCCGGATGCCTGCGAGGGATGCACGGAAAATTCCATTTGTTGTTTGTAAATTGGCCAGATTTTGTTTTTCTTCAGACAACTAGAAAATGGAGGGAGGAGGGGGGAGATGCAGACACTGATGGTGATAGAGCGGAAGAGGGACTGTGTGGCATAATGAGTTATTTATTAGGGGTCATTAACCTCCTTTTTGTTGGGGAGTTAAATGTCAGCAGTAACACAGCAGTGTGTTGAGGGGCTGGGGGTCAATCCTCTGTGTGGACGGTGTCATGCAGACGTAGGCTGCAGGAAAAAAACGTCAGACTTTTACGAAATTCGGTTTTTTAATCAGTACCATCCTTCTGATTTTGAAGTTGCCACTTGTGCCCTGTCCTGCTGCTGCTGCTGCCTGTCCTGTTGCAGGGAGCCTTTGGCAACACTGCCCCCATGTGGCTGAAATGAAAACTACATGTATTCCTCTGACCTGAGGGTCGCCAGGATCGTCTCTTACGGTGTGGCCACACATGTTACGGCCATCAAGAAAAGGAAAATGCTTAGCACAGATTTTTTTGTACCCGCTGGTTTGGACTTAAAGATGATTGGAAACTGTTTTGCGGCTGGGCTATGGCTTCTGATTCTGTAATGATGCATTATTATATCTAGTATTTCCCCAATATGTTCAGCTTCTTCCAACCTCCTGCTCCTCTTTTTCCTCCTCAGACTAAATACCCCCCACTCGCTCCCCCCCTCTCGTCCTCCCATTCTCTTTTATAATTTTGGCCGGGCAATTCCTTCAGGTGTAAGCCGCCCTCTTGGCCCCTCCCCTCTCTGATATCGCTCTTCTTTCTTAAAGGGACCACCCGGCTCTCAGCAGTCCCCCCACGCACAGCCCCCCCCACACAACCCCAGCAACCCCATGATGGGACCCCATGGCCAGGTAAGACACAAACACTTGCTCTCAAACACCCCTATCTCTTTCATTCCCTCTAAATCCCCCCCTCCCACCTCCTCGTCGCCCACACACAAGCTCTTCTTCTTTCCATTCACCGCTCGCACACGCTCTCCTTCTTCTTATTTTTCTTCTCCTTCTACCCTCGAGCCCCGTTAGTTCTAGTTTTGTTCTGGCTAATTCCACGTAGATATCAGCCCCCTCCAGTTGCCAGCTCCGTTATGAAAGCGGAGCATCCAGAGGTAGCACGGCCCGCTCCTCTTCAAGGCCCAGAATCGTCTGTCCCTGTGTGGGATGAATAATTCACTCCTTGCCCCTCCCCCAGAGCAGCTTGTGTGTATGTGCATGGGGGGGTTTGCACACTTATCTGCTCCTCTACTCTTAACACACACACTCACAATCGCACACGGCTCACTCCCCTCCCCTCCGCTTACTTGTTCCAGCGCCTTATAAATAAAACAGGGGACTGGCACTATGGACACGTCACATATACATACAAAAACACATGGGCACATGTATGTGTAGAGGCCCGTTAACATGCACATAGGACAATCAGAGTTTTCGGTTTCTCCAGCTGCCGACTAGACAAAAGCACATTCTGTCTGTTCAGCTTTAAATTAAAAAAAAAAAAATGTTGGTCCGTCTGTTTCAACGCTTATTCAGAGGAGTAGCTACAGATGCCACACTGGAGGTGAAGCTATTCTTTTGGCAACCCGGCTCTTCATTCTTGTGGTTTCTGGTTTCTGTCTTGTGTGCGAGAGTGTGGACACGCTTCCTCTAAGGCCTTTGAACGGTGTATGTTAGAATGAGGTGTCTCTAACTACGGCGGGCAGACCACAAGCCGAATCAGTTTACACCACAGCGACAGCAGGCAGGGATATACACACACACACACACACACACACACACACACACACACACACACACACACACACACACACACACACACACACACACACACACACACACACACACACACACACACACACACACACTGACCAGCACAAACCCACGCTCTGTGTGTATAAAGAGGTATTGTGAAAAGCCGTGTAACACTGATTCTAGCTCAGGTGTATGTTTTCAGGCTGATTTGATGAATTTGTCGATCTTTCACTGTCATCCTCCATCCTCCCACCACGACGTGTCCATCTGTGTGTCCTCAGTGTCAATCCTGTTTTTTTGCTCATGGATTTATCAATAATGAAAAGTTTCTCTCTGCTCCTCTTTGCTCCACACTCCCCAAATTACCCCTTCCTGTCTTTTCAGCCTTTCATGTCACCACGGTATCCAGGTGGACCGCGCCCCGCACTCCGAATGCCAAATCAGGTACGGAACTGGACTCTGACTTCCGCTACATCCAACATTACTAGGTTTTAGTTTAAAAGCGCATCACGTATGATATGATTACATCTGGCGTCCACACTACTCTGGAGTTTTTCAGTTTTTGTTTGAAAACACTGTTTTTCAAATGAAAACATATCAGTATGGATGTAGCCTTTGCTTACTCACTTTTGACGACTTCCGCGAGAATCAGTGCTGTCAGCAAGGTGCCAGGATGTTCATCGGTTTCCATGTCTGGTCTTTTCTCAGCCTCCTGGGGGAATCCCTGGATCTCAGCCTCTCCTGCCGAACAGTTTGGACCCGACAAGACCGCAAGGTACGACCAGGGCAGAAGCTGGAGGGTTAAAACTAATGGGATTAGGATTGAGTATCGCTTTTACTCCTGACTTTAAGAGTCAAGCCATATGTGTGTTTACATGAGCACACACAGAGTGTGACTCTTTTACATTTGTTCCTATAGGACATCCTAACATGGGTGGACCAATGAGAATGAACCCTCCTCGAGGAATGGCCATGGGCCCACAGGTATGACGAACACGAAAGAGTTTCACACACATAGTGTTTGAGTTGTTTTTTCTATACAACAATGAAAAAATTTTAACAGTGTATAGATCTAGTGATTCTACAAGAGAAGTTTTATTAATGTAACTTAAAAAATGAAAATCAAGTATAACCTTGATCTTGTTGGGAAAAGTAAGAAAAATGTTCTTATCGTGTTTCTAATGTGTTGTCTTGCAGAACTATGGAGGCATGAGGCCTCCTCCCAACTCTATGGGCGGCCCCATGCCAGGAATGAACATGTAAGTTGAAACATCTCTCGTCTCACAGCAAGTTCAACTCTACTTTTACTGTTTTCGAAAGTCTTTTTTTCCATTTCTTATGCACCATTTCCTCTTTTGTCATTTTCTCTCTTTCATTTTTTTTTTTTTTTTTTCATTTTCCCCACTCAGGGGTCCCGGAGGAAGAGGACCTTGGCCAGGACCTAATGCTAACTCTGTGAGTGAGAAACCCTTGACCCTTGACCTTTACACATGACAACATATAGGCGATGGGGAAAGGAAAGGGGAAACAACCTTCCCTGTCATTGAAGCCTGTACAATAAACCAGAGGCATCCGAACCTTATGCTTAACCACGTGGGAGAGGTTTTTCATGATTAATTTGTTGTGTTGTTACACAGATATTGGAAAAAAAGAATCCATCCATCAGTTTCGGAGAGGGGCACTCCTGCCCATTGTTTTCCATGATAATTTCCTCAAAGGACAATGTCCTAAAAAAAATTACTGCTAGGTCAAAACAAAATTTTCTTTAAACATTTATAAGCCTCACAAAAAACAACACTTATTGCACATTTCGCATCCTCTGACCCTCAGATCTGATTATCTGTTTCCTCTTCCCCCTGCAGATAGCATACTCCTCCTCATCTCCAGGAAACTATGTGGTGAGTTTTAAGTCCATCCAAACCATTGTGGGATGAAATAGTTTTTTATTGTGCTGATGAAGACGTCATTGTAATTTTAACCTCTCATCATTGTTTTCTACCCAGGGCCCTCCAGGCGGAGGAGGTCCTCCTGGAACTCCCATCATGCCCAGCCCAGGTGGTGCGTCACCTTACTATGTCCCCAGCACTAACACTATCTCTTCCATTCCTCCCCCTGACTAAACAAGCATGAATTTGCCCCCTCTCACCCACCAACCTCTACCAGCAGAGTTCATCTCATATGTCTAATTTGACATCATCTCTCTAATGTCATACAACTAAAGTTTTTGTTCTATGATTTTATTCCTTAGATTCAACCAACTCCAGTGAAAACATCTATACAATGATGAATCCTATTGGACCAGGAGGCAACAGACCCAATGTGAGTCTCACATGTGTTTGCGTTTAGTTTTAACACAAAGCTACTTCATTTTATTTAATGGCTTTAACTTTACAGTTACACAACACCACAATGAATCCAGCTCACACACTAAAAACCACATCACATCACTGGGCACCAGTACAGTTCAACATCAGAGAAACATAACGTTGCCGTACTTGGCTCGATAAGAAATTGAAACTGGAAATGAACCTAGAAGAACATATTGAATATTCTCCTTCACCCTGAGCTTAAAAAGGTTCCGATCATTTACACATTTGCTCTCCATCTTTTTGCCAGTTCCCCATGGGACCGGGGCCTGACGGGCCTATGGGAGCCATGGGAGCGATGGAGCCACACCACATGAACGGATCACTAGGTGGGTCGCTTCTCAAATCACTGATGGAATTAGTCTGATACTTGTGCAAATTAAATATTGCTTAATTTTCGATGAAGTTTCCCTTATATAAAAATAAATGTTCTCTTTTTCACTTCCTCAGGGTCTGGGGATATGGATGGGTTGCCAAAGGTGAGCAAAAAATAAATAAATCAGATTTTCTCTACACTCTTCCTGTTTGCTTGAATGTGTATTTTTACATATTTCTTCCTCCTCTCTTCCTCCAGAGCTCTCCTAATAACATGGGGGGCATGAACAACCCTCCCGGGACGCCGAGAGATGACGGCGAAATGGGCGGGAACTTCTTGAACCCATTCCAAAGCGAAAGTGTGAGTAGAGCGAGTGACTGGCATCTCACAACCCCTAACAGTTATCCTTGATGTCCCGACATAAACCAGTGGAAGAATGCAAGCAGAGGGTTCACCTGAATTATTATTTTTTTCTCAGTATTTATATTTGTGTCTTGTCCCTTTTTAGCTTCGTTGGTTAGTCTCACACATTATCTTTATTGAAGAGAGAGATTTCTAGTGCTTTCAAATGACAACACCTCTTTTTTTTTAGGCCATTTAATCTAAAAACACTGTGCGTAAGAAAACTGTGCGAACAGAGGTTTTTACCAAAATTATGCACCAAATTCTTCACCGACTCTTGAGCTGTCTTCAGACATGAATGTCCGGAAAATTGCCTCCGGACATTTTCCGAAGTTTGCCTTTCACATATGACGAATGCAGCATGAGATTGACTGAGTCAGGAAAGCAGTGTTTTTGTTTACAGGCAACACACACGCTCGCTGTTCATTTTCCAGAGATTTCCCAACTGTATTCTCACATTGGCTCACTCTGACATTTTAAATTTTACTAGGGGGCTGGAAAAGATGCAGAGCTACATTTGCTTTCTCACATACAGCCCCTTTGGAAAAGTTCAAGAAAGTGTCCGGACTTTCATTGCATGTCTGAAAGCTGCTTTCAAAATCCTTTCCAAATCCAACAAGGTTGAATTTAACAAAGGAAGAGCTGATCCGATGATAATCAGACTAGTCGACCCAAATATAGAGAGAACACCAGTGCCAGCATCGGCGTGATTCACCAGCATTCAACAGGCAACCGCGGTCAGAGAACAGCAACACACGCCCATTTCTCCTTCACTTCACAGTTCGCACACAGTCATGCAGCCAAAAAAATCTATTTAACAACTGTGAAGATTATGAAAAACCACATAATCAGAACCGATTTCGGGTCCACTCAGATCCCCCCATGGTGCTACTGCAAGACCCAATTGAGATGGAACTATCATCTCAACCCAAACCAAGTTGATTTCCGGGTCATGTCTCTGTTAGAAGGAACAAAAGCGGACTGAAGTGGTTTTCCAGCGCAGCACACACTTTGTACTGTATTACTCAGGGACACGGCACTGGAAGAATTTGAAATGCAAAAACTTCACACGCACAACAACAGCGTGTTCATTGTTCAAAATGGTGATAAAGACCGGGACCGTTAAGAATATCTGATGTTCTGCTTGCATTGTAGCCGCTTACTAATCACTTAGGAATCATTCTGTACCCTCCGTATCAGTGATGTGGTTATAGTTGAAACACTTTTCAGTTTTAATGCCTAGTCTTTTTCATTTACTGGTTTTAATCTAAGGTTGAATACGGAGTCTAGTTTTCTGCAGGGGGGGTGGGGGGGTTATTGTGACTGTCTCTTACCCTGGAGAGCCTCAGGGTGCTCAGGCTGGGATTATATCCGACCCCCTAATACCCTGATTGAACTAATCAGCGGCAGGGTTGGGTATCGTTTGAAATGATTCAATATTAATGCAAATTAGAGCCATTGTCAGTGAGTTATGGAACCATTAACTAACTCATTTTCTCACTGAGGACTATTAAATCATTCATTACAAGAACAAGTAAAACAGTCTAAAGTTGGTAAAAAATTGTGATTCAAATCAGTAAATATCTATTAAAACAACAATCTAATTATACAGTGCCAACTTTTATTGATAACTTAATTGGTAAACAGTTCTTCACAGACAAACTTTGGTTGTAAACCCAGATCTTCTCCTCAGAAATACTGAGTTATTGCAGCGACACTGACGAGAGTTCGGTCATTTTTAGAGAAAGAACTTGAAGTCTGAGCTTCCTCTCGCTCTACAGGGGCGGGGCTTGAGCACCCTCTGGTGTTTGAATGTTGTCAGTGACATATCCACTCATCTGTGCCCTCCTCCCCTTTCCCCTCTCTCTCTCTTTTCAGTATTCACCCAACATGACGATGAGTGTGTGATTTTATTTTTTTTCCTTTATTTTTTTGTATTTTTGTTTAACCCCCTCCTCCCACGCCCCACATCCCTACTTTTTTTTTTTTTCTTCAATTCAATCCTTACTTCACATCGGATTGGACCACCTTCCCTCCTCACACACACACACACACCCACCCACCCTCTGCCCCTTACCCCCCTCCCCATTACGGGGATCCGCTCTCTCTCCTCCCCCCACTTCTCACTCGGGAACTCTGCGGCCACGCAGCCCTCCGGGACAGCCCTGGAGCACGCTGGGATTCTAATTAAGACGGGCCCCCCCGGAGCATGCAAGATGGCCGGCGGTCTGAATAGGAAGCAGTCACAGAGCCACAGGAAGAGCCTGCTCTCTGACTCCGGCCCTGGCCTCCCTGGCTTCCTGTCAGGGTCTAGACAATGAGCGAGGGGACGGCAAAGGACGAGCAGAGAGACCGAGGAAGAGAGGAGACTGGAAGACACAGCCCCTCTCCCCCGAGGACAAAGTCTCTCAGCAGCTGCCTGGAAGCCTCTCAACCACGACTTTTGGACTTTTTATGAATTTTTATCGTCTTTTTTTGTTGTTGTTGCTGTTCCTGACAGATTCACCGGAGGGTCGGACAAGACAACCGCCCCTTTGCCCCAACACATTGTTCACTCTGTGTTCCACATTTTTAACAGAGGTGTTGTAATGATCATCGGTGAACTTTTTTTTTTTCTTTCTCCCATTTTTTTCTGTGTATGTATTGTATCATTGTTATTTTTATTATTTTATTATTGTTATTAATGAAATTGGTATGATCAATTTTTAAGATTAGGTTCTTATTTCTGTTGTTTTCTAAGGGCACATGATTACGATGAAGAAAGAATATGTGCACACACAAATCAGAAATTATTCGCTGTGGCACACTGCCCCCTGCAGGTGAGAGTTTATCCATCATGGTACTAATTGGCCCCTTTCAAAAATCATTTTCGAAGGTTTTTGCAACTTTCTTGAAAAGATAAAAATTGTGAACGTGTTCAATAATCCACACCAGAAGAAGAAGAAGAAGCGGCTCCTGTTTTTAGAAGCTTCCATGCAGTGAAATGCACAGCTCTATTTATTTATGTACTTAATTTGTCTTATAAATCATTGTTACTTTTTTTTTTTCCTTAAGTGTTATTCCTGGTCTTTTTGTTAACTGCAGAACTAGTAGCAACTGTGTAAATATGCAGATCCACTCTTTATTTCCATCCGACATCCGCTCTCCGAGCCCTAAAGGTGCTGAATCACCTTCTTTTAATTTTTTATTCTTTTTTAAAATACCCGACTCATGCTGCTTCCTCTAATGCTGCCCACTTAGGTCACCGCTCACTCTAGTGTGAATGTAGGCTGCGTTTATCGTCTCTCTGCTGACCTGTAGTGAACACTCGGATTGTTTTGTTTTTTTGTTCGTTTGCTGATAAGTCCCTCAACACACTGTGATGTACGTCGGTGCTTTATGGAAATGTTTTGCTTTCACACACCAGCCAGTCCAGCTCGCAGACATCTTGTTCTCACACATGCCCGGCTGCTCCCCTCTGTATGGTGAAAGGACTTCTGGCTCTCTGCTGGTCGCGTTCCTTCAGGTTGCTTTCATGTCGGACAGAACGGTATGTCAGGAAGCAGCGAGGCGTTGCTCTGTGTGGCCTCCCTCCCTTTGCTCATCTTGAAGAAGAAAAGAAAAAAAAGACCTTTTCTCACCTATCCAGCGGGCCAGCATCCACACACCCAGCCACACTTCTCTCATCCCTCTCTAATTTCATTTGTACAACTCTTTCGTCTCTTTCGATTATGATTTTGGTTTATTTTGTAAATACTGTAAAATGCATTTTGATATCATTGACATGTTTTGATATTTCAGATCACAACTTAGACAGTTGATCGGAAACGTGCCGATTCGGGGGCGACTGTGTGTATTTGTTCAGAGATGGTGTGTCTTTTACTCAGAAATAATATGAATGATGAGAAACAGAAACTGGAGCTGCTATAAGACTATTATGCTATTTCACCTCATCACAGACGAAAACATGGGGCTTTACTGTGCATAAGAGCTGTAGCGTCACGGCGTCGAAGATGACAAGGGAGGAAGATTTTTATAGTTGAGTCACACAAACACACACACACATTTCCTTGAAAACAATTAAAATTAAACATTTAATGTCCAAAACCCTCTGCCTTTGTTCTTGGAAACTGTTGGTTCGTCGTGGCAAAGAAAAGCCACAAACCTGGCTTTTTTTTTTTTCCCCCCTCTTTTTTTTTGTGACAGGGAACTTAAAAGAACAGAGTGACAGAGGCCTGTTTTTCATCATAAAACATCTTCCCTCCTTATCTGACGTACTGCATCCTCCCCATTTGACACAAACTGAAACCGAAAGCAGGGCGCGCGCGCGCACACATACACACACACACACACACACACACACACACCGAGAGGATACTGGCTCTCAATCCAACACACCAGGGACCAGAGAACAGATTTTACTATGAAGGATTTTGTTTTTGTTTTTTAATCTATTTAAAAACGGGGCAGGAGAAATGTTTGGGGAAAGTAAATAGGGGGCGGGGGGAGAAAAAGAATAATGGACAGATTTGTTGCAAAGAAGAGAAAGAGAGGGAACAGGCGTTTCCTCCCCTGTACTTTGAAATACTGTTGTATAAAAATGCAGTCAAACTTCTCTCTATATTTCTGTCCTGTAAGTAAAGCTGTCACGACGTTGATCATTTCTGTATTTCTATTGTGCTGATGTATAATAATGTAACATTCAGGGGTAGGGGAGGGTGAAGAGAGGAATTTTTGGGGGTGGGCGGGAGTAAAAGATTTTTTCTGTTCAGTCCCTCATTTTTCCTCTTGATGACAAAGCAGTATTGAATATGAGGCAGTCTGTCCTTGGGGAGTTGCTTTGTATCTCATGTTAGGGTAGTTTCAGATCCTAAATGTCTCGTGTAGTAAAATAAGAGGTTCCTTCTTCGTATGTTTCTTTATATTGTAAAGTTTCTTTAGATTACAAAAAAATGTTGCTTATTGGAAAAAAAGGTGGGAAAAACTGCATTGATAATAAATGTAAATTTCTTTTCTTTTTTTTTGGTTTTGTTTTAATTTCATCAAGCTGTCAGTCGTTTTTGCCTGTGTCCCCTTTGTTGTAGATACATATTAAAAACAAATAAAATGACTTCACTCCTTTTGCCATGAACAGCAGCTTTTTTCTTTTCCCTGTGGCTTTTAAGGGTTTTATCTCCACAAAATGTTACCTCCGTTTTTTCTGTTCTTTGTTTTGCATCTAGGATGTGTATATATATATATTTCAAAATACAAATCCCCTTTGGCCGAATGTCTCTGTATCCCAATAAAACAGATGAATCCAGTGGTTTCCAACTTGGTGGTTGCAAAATCAAATTTTAGGGCTCAAAAGAAAACGAGGCAGGGGAGTATTCGTGAAATATGAGTTTGTTTCTCGTGACAGTCTGGAGAGTCTCGTCATTCCAGCATCTAAAAAAAACTTCATCGATCCAAATCTTTTTTAATTTTAGGACCTATAAAAGCTGGGAAGAGGGGTGAAGAGCCGTCATGGGTATAAAGGATCACACTCAAAAAGGTTAGATTGAAAACTTCAGCCAATAAACCCAAGATTTGAAGAAAGTACCTTTTACATTCTACTCTTAATTTCTCAT
This sequence comes from Scophthalmus maximus, assembly GCF_022379125.1. Taxonomy (NCBI): domain Eukaryota; kingdom Metazoa; phylum Chordata; class Actinopteri; order Pleuronectiformes; family Scophthalmidae; genus Scophthalmus; species Scophthalmus maximus. Next base: position 7,132,614 of record NC_061529.1, read on the forward strand.
ATTTTAAGGTGTTGCATTGTGAGAATATATCTAATAATATATACTGTAATTAAATTTGATGTGTATTAAATGTATTGTACAGAACTAATTCAATAACACTCAAACATATTAAAACAAGTGTAAACTCAATAACAAGCTTTTGTGCACAAGCCCAAGGCAAAAAGGCAAACCCCAAATTCAGCCACGATTAGAGCTGCAAATAATTCTTTTCATTAAATTGATTTACTGTTTGAATTAATTTGTGATTTTTTTCCTGGTATATCGTGTAATGATTTGATCGGGGGGAAAAAATGTCACCAGTTCAGACAGGCCAAGTTACAGTATTTTAATCACGTGTTTTGTAAAAGAAAGTGTCCAGATCCTAAAGATTTTCAGTTTACCATCATATAAAGTTAAGAAAACTAGCAAATACTTGATGATTTTCCTAATACTGAAGTCTACTCTACGATCGTTGCATTTTTATCGAGAACTCAAATCCTCAGATATTTGTTTCAGTTCAAATACTCTGTAGCTACAATTGCTCTCCGGAGCACAGTATCAAAAACGCCAGACTTTGCGCTTATTAGATTATTTTCTTATACTATTTTATTTTTCATATGTACATGTATGTATATGTATGTTCATATGCTTTAATCATGCTGTCCAACAAAACAAGCTACTTGTAGATTTAACACATTTCGATGTGTGAAGCTTTGTGCTTTCGAACAATGTCCAGTTTGAGCCTTCCCGAATAAAGTAACAAACGCCACTCTGTCCTCGAACTATGGCTGCTGATCAATTCAAGGGTTGAACTTTTATCGCGTCAAAGAATTCCGTTACCGAGGGAGGAAGTTGTTTGCCTCAAAGGCCCGACTGGTTCACCTGCTGACCTCTGATCTGATCGAGCTGCACCGAGTGACGACGGCGTGACCCCCTGCCCCTCTCGCTGCAGCAGCAGGCGGGTGGAGCGACCGGCGGGGTGAGGGAGGAGGCGAGGGGGAGCGGAGGGAGAAGCCCCGGTCTTGCTCCGGACGGAGAGGACGGTGCGGAGGAGCTGGGCGGATGAGGCAGGAACACCATGCTCCTGCTTTTGGAGAGCGAGACCCGGGGCGGCACCCGCAGGCGAGAGTCCGATTGGTCGACCGAGGGCGGGAGGTGAAGCGGAGGCGGCGCCACCGTGACAGAGGGGAGGGTATTCCTGCGCAGGTGGGAGTGAGGTGACGGGAACACAGGGAGCTTCTTCTGGGCCATTTTGTCCCACGCTGACCCTCCAGGCGTCAGACACCTCTTGGAGACCAGTCGGCTGAGGGTCGCCTGAGGTGAACTCGCCTCCGTGAGGGAGGGGACCGACCGAGAGGAGGGGAGGAAATCCTCATCGCCGGTGTTGTAACTCCCCCCTCCGTGTCTGTCGTCACCTCTGTGAGCCACGCTCGCCCTCCTCTCCTCCACCCTGAACCCATGGAAATGTGACTCCTCGTCCTCCTCGTCTTCATCTTCGCTCCCTCCTCCTCCTCCTCCCTCCCGTCCCCGATCCTCTCCGTCCTCCTCCTCCTGCAGGCCCCTCGCCCTGATGCCCTCCTCGTAAGCTCTGTTCAGACAGGCCAGGTTGTGAATGGCCAGCCATGGTTCAGAGAGCACCCTGTGTCTGGGAGGAGGAGTGTTCCACTGGCTCAGTGGACTCAGCTCGCAGGAGGGATGTCTGCTGCTGCCACCGCCACTGCTGCCGCTGATGCCTGATGGACATTAACACGTTTGAAGTGTAAATTACACCACATGGAAGTCGTGAAGAAAAACTACAAGTACGCACAACATAGTTGTATGTAAATGCTGGGTAATGCTTAATTAAAAATAAAAAACAACAACATACAGGAAAGGCTGTCAGGGTACAGTATTCTCCCACAATGCACCAGGACTTGAAAGAGCTGCTCACGGCAGGAAAAACATTCAAAATGATGGTGTATCATCGTGAAGCTACGGTGGCCCTGAGGGTCAAAACACAACATCATTTCCGAAATGCTGTGAAATGACGATTTGTCTTGACGCCTGGGGCCTCCGTAGAAACATATCAGCAAACAAAACAACAACAACAACAACAAAATTTAAATTACAAAATACTGCTATATGGCTGCTGTGATAGTTTTGAAAGTATTTGGTCTCAAACCAATGTATCGGACGGCTTGAGCTTTTATCCTGATTTATGTAGTTTGAAGATAACTCAAATAACTCAATTCATGTCTGTAAAGCTGAGTTTTATTCTGAAACTATTCACCGAGTGTGAGCCAGACCTTCATACTCACAAATGAACTTTGGTTATTGTGGTCTTTAAGTTTTCTCAATGCCGTGGAAACAGTAGTGGACGGAACAATCTTCTAACAAGCTCCATTGAGCAGCTGTTCAGTGGCTGTCGATCGTATCACACACTTATCCTCAGCAGATGGTCTTTGCCCACTTTGAGTTTCAGGACTAATAGTTCATGTTTGCTGACAAGTTCAGATTGGAAGTTTATGCTTTGTTTTTCTTCAACTTCTTTAAGTTGCAACATTACGTTTAACATGTGTTGTTGTGAACATCAACAGCATTTCCCCTAAGTCTGCCTTTCAGAAAACATACAGTTCTCTACTCACTGGCTCCTGTGAAGGTGAAGACGCTCTCTCCCTCGGGGGAGTTGGGCGAGCCCGTCTTGAGGACGATGTCGGACGGGGACATGCAGGACACCGGCGAGGTGTTGGGGGACGGAGGAACGTTCAGGTAACGCCTGGTCACCGGGCCTCCATTCGCTCCGATCTCCGTGGCGATGATGATGATGTCACGACCCCTGGCCCGACAGGCGTCCATCAACACCTGAGGTACGGGAGCAACTGGTGAGCACTTCGATCCGCTTCGAATGTTGTACTTTTGTGTTAAAGTACATGTGTCTGACAGCTAAAGTCACTAATTTCTTCTTTAAATTAAGATTATGCACACAAAACCTCATTAATAAGTATGATGCACTGCTTTAGATTAAAAAATAGCCAAATGCCTAAATACAAATTTGCTCAATTTTCATGGGTAATTTTCAAACCTAATAGGATGTAGCTCCTTCGTCCACCATCTTTATACATCATTATAAACAATAAAAAAAATGTTGTGATGATATACTCCAGTTCTTTCAGCCCTCCCGACCCTTTTGTCCCTCAAAAGTTTTGATTTTTGACTTTCCCTGATCATAGGTTCTGAAGGACTGACCTCCAGCGTCGGTTGGTGCCGTGCGTTGATGGCGTACACCAGAGCCGAGGCCCCTGAGCTGTCCTCCATGCTGGGGTCGGCCCCTGCAGACAGCAGGGTGGAGGCCACCTGAGCTCCGGCTCGCTCCATACAGGCGTACATGAGAGCGGTGCGGCCAGCGCGGTCCTGAACGTTTGGATTGGCCTGAGGAAAAAAACACATCAAAATAACATTGAGGATCTTGTAACAACTTTAAAATGACACGTAAAAAATAGAAGATGACTCTAAGAAATGAGTGTCATATGAAGCCTTGGCAAAAGGCCCACTGTGAATTAGGAGTCAGTGTTTTTAGACATGTTTGCTGGCTAGGAAATTAAAAAACAAACTTCATCAGAATCACTGAACTTTTAATTTGCTAATGATTTGCACTTTTAATCTCTCGTCTTCGTATGATCTGAGCTGGCATTTTTTGTTTTTGGGTTATGCCTCTCGAGTGAGAGGACACTTTATGAGATATTTAGTCTCTAATGCACGGCCCTCTGTATGATCATCAATCTTGCCTCGGAGCACGCTGTGTTCTGCTCCACAGTGCCAAAATATTAAGGAACACTTTGGTACAGGTGGATGGAGGACACATGCAGAGCTGGGTATATTAGGAACCTGTTTACTATGCATTAAAAATACACTGCTCTCACTGCAGGTACATGTTTTTCATGCATTAGAAATAAACCCTAAATCAATATATTGTTGAGCTCCCGTTCAGACTTATATGCAGAAGATTGCATTTAAAGCACATGCCTCCGAGGTGGAAACTTGGAAATGTTGGTGACTGCAGGCTGACCTTGTTCTGGAGCAGGTATGTGATGAGTTTCAAGGCGTCAGGCGCGGCCGGCTCCCCTCTCAGGGCCTTGCAGGCCGCCAGCAGCGCCGTCTCTCCTTTGGGGTTACGCCCATTAACCTGAGCGCCGCCCTCCACCAGCAGGCGGACCAGACGGAGCTTTCCTGAGGCCGCCGCACTGATGAGGGGGCTGCAGTCATACAAGGGGTCCCCCATAGTCTGGGCAGAAGGTGGAGGAAAGCTATATAGTGTCAAAAACCATGCTCACTCCCCATGTTTTAATATTCCCATTTCAAAAGAAAGACTATTTCCCAACATCATCTGTCTGGACATGTTTTACATGCTGTCTCTCAGACAATCTTGTCTAAAGGGCCATTACCCTAATGATGTTCTCCTGATAATATTCTTTTTTTTCTCCACAAAAAGGGGCTTTTCCCTTAAGAACAAAAAAAAAATCTACCAACACAAGTACATTAGGTGAAATTATAACATGGCCCCAAACAATAGAAACTGAGCAGTTAATACTCAATATGAATAATCAAGAAGGTAAATATTCAAGGGCTGCCAATGTCATTACAGATGCTTTAAAAAAATCAACATGGACTTGATATGTGGGTATAATTTATGGATACTAGAGACACGCTATATACGCGACATAAAGAAAAGGTCAAACTCACACTGACCTCACTCACCTTTGAGAGATGTTCAGATGAGTTGCAATGAGAAATTATTGCATTTGCTCCTTCATTTCTTCAAACCTTGGCGTTCGGGGGAAAGCGTCCTCGTGTCGCTGGCGTGCGAGGACACTAAACTTTCATCTACTCCCTTCTCTCAGTCAACTCCTCTGTCCTGATCCGTCCTCACTCCTCCGTCCCGTTACCTGCTGGGCAGAGCGGAAGTCTGCTGGGCCCACCGGTGAACCTTCAAAGTTCTAAACGGTTTCCAGCGCAAAATGTCACCTGTGGCAGACGCCGCACTACAAAGACCCGGAGGCCCCTTTGATACGAGTCAGCTTTGAAACGGGACTCATCTGCCTCGTGACCACTGTCTGCATTCAAACACAGACACACACACACACACACACACACACACACACACACACACACACACATATGAACTCACAGCAGCTCATTTGTATATGAAAACTTGCCATGCATTTGTTCTGTTCTGCCTTTTGTTTTTGTCTGTGCTTTTTGTTCTCTGCAGAGCTCTGAGGAACCGTTCAGTAAAATAAATAAAGGTTTTCATTAATGAAAGAGACAAAGCTCTCAGCCTGTGTCCGTCTGAGATCACATGAACACTTCAAGCTCCCTCAAACACCAGACGTGAAATTAAGTCAAAAAACAATTGGGTGGAAATAAAAACTAAAAAAGAAAAGCACAGGAGGGACAACGTATACCCTGACCTTTATTATAACTTCTTTATATCGTAATTATTGTCAAGTCGTACACCGTTTGATGACGAATGAAAAGTTGTAGAGTGTAACAATAACAATACATAACTACATGATGTCATTTTCTGACTTCGTGGTGACGTCACTATGACGTCATTCCTTTTTAAACAAAGTATGACATCATTTTCTGACTTCTTTGAGATTTCTTCAAGACGTCACTTATATCATATGATATCATATGGGGAACAGTTTTCTGATCAATATGAGACTTATGTTGTCTCTCTCCTATTGCATTGAAAATTGACTATATTTATATATGTTCAAGACTTGTTGACCACTCAGTCAAGCGCTTGACATACAGTGCTGCTATTTACCATGCTTTCCCACCGTGTCACATTCATACACAGCAATTTAGGGTTAGTGTCTTGCCCAAGGAGACATCAGCAGGCGGACTAGGGGACGCTGGGAATCGAACCGCTGACCTTCATGGTTAGCGGACATCCGACTCTACCTGCTGAGCCAAAGAGATTTCATGGTAAAAGGGTTTTTTTCTGACCCATCATTTCACAAACACACACACACACACACACACACACACACACACACACACAGTAAAGTCGGAGGGTGTTGGATCAGGAACAAGTGGACTTGGTTGTAGTTTCTGGGGGGGGGGGGGGGGGGCTAGGGGGGGCGGGGTCAGAAAAAGTAGCGGCGGGGTTACGTAAGCTCTACGTCACGGTTTATTTATGCCCGCGGGCCAATGAGATTCGTCCTGCGTGCCGCCGTCATGACGTCATGCGCCCTACTCCAGAATAGCGCGCGCCGGAGCGGAGGAGCAGCCGAGCTCTTGTTCTCTCTCTCTCTCTCTCTCCCTCTCTCTCTCTCTCTCTCCCTCTCTCTCTCCTCGAACCTGTCGCCGGTGTTTTGGTTCGTGGTTATGTCGCGTTCGCTCGGACTGAGGCGAACCGGGCCGGACTGAGCCGGGCCGGGCCTGGGGGGAGGGACCATGTCGGCGCTGCGGGAGAGCGAGTGTTACGGACTGTCCAGCGCCAAGCTGAGCGGCGGCAACGTCTCCGTTCTTCATGTCAAACTCACTGACAGCGCGGCAAGAGCCATCGGCACCTTCCAACACGACGAGGTGGGTCGTTTCCTTCTTCTTCTTCCATTTCACCACATTCACTCACACATCGAGCTGGTGGAGCCACTTCCTCTGAGGAGCCGGAGCGAGGGGAGGAGGCGGGTTGGCTCTTTGTATCTCGGCCGAAGTTGAGTCGTGTGGTGTCGGCTTGTTGTGTCGTCGAGCTTCGAAATGTTGCACGGTGCATAAGGCGATGCGGAAACGCTCCGCTGTGCGATGATCCTCGTGAAAGGAAAGGAAAAAGGCCGAGACATTACGAGCTGCTGGAGGAGGACTGGTCGATGTCGAGGGAAGGAAGGGAAGAGGGAAGGAAGGGAGGAGGGAAGGAAGGGAGGAGGGAAGGAAGGGGAGGAGGGAAGGAAGGGAAGGAAGGGGAAGAGGGAAGGAAGGGAAGAGGGAAGGAAGGGAGGAGGGAAGGAAGGGAGGAGGGAAGGAAGGGGAAGAGGGAAGGAAAGGGAGGGGGGAAGGAAGGGAGGAGGGAAGGAAGGGGAAGAGGGAAGGAAGGGGAGGAGGGAAGGAAGGGGAAGAGGGAAGGAAAGGGAAGAGGGAAGGAAGGGAGGAGGGAAGGAAGGGGAAGAGGGAAGGAAGGGAGGAGGGAAGGAAGGGGAAGAGGGAAGGAAGGGAAGGAAGGGAAGAGGGAAGGAAGGGAAGGAAGGGGAAGAGGGAAGGAAAGGGAGGGGGGAAGGAAGGGAAGAGGGAAGGAAGGGAGGAGGGAAGGAAGGGGAAGAGGGAAGGAAGGGGAGGAGGGATGGAAGGGAAGGAAGGGGAAGAGGGAAGGAAAGGGAGGGGGGAAGGAAGGGAAGAGGGAAGGGGAGGAGGGAAGGAAGGAAGGAAGGGAAGAGGGAAGGGGAGGGGGGAAGGAAGGGAAGAGGGAAGGGGAGGAGGGAAGGAAGGGAAGGAAGAAAGGGAAGAGGGAAGGAAGGGAGGAGGGAAGGAAGGGGAAGAGGGAAGAAAGGGAAGGAAGGGAAGAGGGAAGGAAGGAAGTAAGGGAAGAGGGAAGGGAAGGAAGGAAGGGAAGAGGGAAGGAAGGGGAGGAGGGAAGGAAGGGAAGGAAGGGGAAGAGGGAAGGGGAGGAGTGAAGGAAGGGAAGGAAGGGAAGAGGGAAGGGGAGGAAGGAAGGGGAGGAGGGAAGGAAGGAAGGGGGGAAGAGGGGAGGAAGGGAAGAGGGAAGGAAGGGAAGGGGAGGAGGGAAGGAAGGGAAGGAAGGAAGGGGAGGATGGAAGGGAAGGAAGGGGAGGATGGAAGGAAGGGAAGGGGAGGAGGGAAGGAAGGGAGGAGGGAAGGAAGGAAGGGGAGGAGGGAAGGAAGGGAAGGGGAGGAAGGGGAAGAGGGAAGGAAAGGAAGGGGAGGAGGGAAGGAAGGGAAGGGGAGGAAGGGGAAGAGGGAAGGGAGGAAGGGAAGGGAAGGAAGGGGAAGAGGGAAGGAAAGGAAGGGGAGGAGGGAAGGAAGGGGAAGAGGGAAGGAAGGGGAAGAGGGAAGGGAAGGAAGGGGAAGAGGGAAGGAAAGGAAGGGGAGGAGGGAAGGAAGGGAAGGAAGGAAGGGAGGGAAGGAAGGGAGGAGGGAAGGAAGGGAAGGAGGGGAGGAGGGAAGGAAGGGAGGCAGGGAGGGGAGGAGGGAGAGAAGGAAGGGAGGAGGGAAGGGAGGGAAGAGGGAAGGAAGTAAGTAAGGAAGGGAAGGAAGGGAAGGGAGGAGGGAAGGAAGGGAAGGAGGGGAGGAGGGAAGGAAGGGAGGCAGGGAGGGGAGGAGGGAGAGAAGGAAGGGAGGAGGGAAGGGAGGGAAGAGGGAAGGAAGTAAGGAAGGGAAGGAAGGGAGGAGGGAAGGGAGGGGAAGAAGGAAGGGAAGGAAGGAAGGGAGGAGGGAAGGGAGGGAAGAGGGAAGGAAGTAAGGAAGGGAAGGAAGGGAGGAGGGAAGGGAGGGGAAGAAGGAAGGGAAGGAAGGAAGGAAGGGAGGAGGGAAGGGAGGGGAAGAAGGAAGGGAAGGAAGGAAGGGAAGTAAGGAAGGAAGGGAGGAGGGAAGGAAGGAAGGAGGGAAAGAAGGAAGGGGGGGAGGAGGGAATGAAGGAAGGGGGTGGTGGAATTTTTTGGATTGCAATTCGAGAGATGGTGTACTTCTCATTTCTGCCAAACAGATACTGAGTTGCAGCCAGTTTTTAGTTTTATATATATATATCTACATTGACAGATGGACAGAGAGTCACAATCAAACAACTTCACCCAGTTGCAGGAAAAAGGAAGTCCTGAGCAGAGAGCATGTCATGATGTGCACTTCCTCTATTCAGTAATTCCTCGCAACAGGCATATGGGAAACTCCTCAGAAGGGGAAATGCAGAGACTCATGTTTTCTGATAAAAGGCGGATAAAAAAAACCCCCCAGCACGGCTCCTGTCATATCTGTTGTTTAAGTGTAAATAGACAGGAAGGAAGAGAGGGTGGAGGGTGGAGGGTGGAGGGGGGGTGCACCTGACACACACGCACACACACACACACACACACACACACACACACACACACATACCTACTTTCTTTATTTAGCATTAAGTGTGGCTATTCATAATCCACTTGGCCTGATGATCATACAGACAAAAAATAAAAACCCCAGCCCTGTGCTGGCAGCCACATATCCCTCTCTCTGTCTCTCTCTCTCTCTCTCTCTCTGTCTCTCTCTCTGTCTCTCTCTCTCTCTCTCTCTCTCTCTCTCTCTCTCTCTCTCTCTCTCTCTCTCTCTCTCTCTCTCTCTCTCTCTGTGTGCACCTCATCAACAGGTGGACTCACACATCCTCCCTATGAAAAGGTCAATTAGATTCTAGTCGTCGCCTCATAGTTTCCGCCCGCACCGCAGCAGACGTGTCACCGGGGCCTTGTCATCGATCTCTGCGCTCTTCCCCTACCAGGCCACTTCTCCCCTGCGAGAGGTGACGGGTTGTTATTACTTCACTAGGTTTTATGACGTAATTTCCTCGTCGTGTGATGTTGAGCTTCGATATTATCTAAAGGGCACGTGGATATATACCAGAGGTACATGTACCAGGGGGTGCTCCTGTTGTCAGGTGTCAGGAGATGGAAGGACATTTTTGGTGGTGTGTGGCTCACTTAATTTGAAAAATAATAGGATTTGGTATATAAACATATCTGTGTTTGTGTGTTCAAATTTAAACAATTCTTCTTTTCTTTTTTTTCCAGGGCTTGTCTTCTCAACCCACAATCTGTTTTACTGGAAACAAGGGGGTAAGAAGAAGAAGAACTGGCCGACCTGTTGAGACACGCGCACAAACACACACACACACACACACACACACACACACACACACACACACAGTAGTTCATCAATTTCATCTCGTAAATCATGTGAGGGTTTTAGAGTCGTCGTTGCCTTGGACTCACTTGTGTACACAAATTGTAATAGGAAAAGACGTCCACAGGACTGTACTGGTGTAAAAGATAAATCAAAAATATCAATATGTCTAGAGTAAGAAAACCGCGTGGCTCGGTCGCTGCTTGAGTCTCAACTGAACTAGCTGACTTCCAAAGCCGTGCAGAGCAACAGTGACACGCTCACCTATTTAAACAGAGACTTAAATATTGCTGCCTTAAACAAACATTGTTCTTAATCCAACATAAAGCACTGAACGAGATATAACCTGCCCTTATTTGAACTAAACATGAACATTTGGAAATGTAACCTGGCTCCCACACGTTATAAAGATGTCAACTCTCATCTTCTGTATCTCTATTTAGTTTTTTTTCTCCCTCATCTTGCAGAGAATCTCGATCCCTTGCTCTGATAACAGAGACGACGTGAGGACATTCACCTTTGGCGTGACGAACGTCGCCCGCGACAATCCGAATGGAAGCTTCGACTGCGTCCGACAGCCCTGCACTGGGTAAACCACAGCAAAATAATAAAACCTATAAAACCTGCAAATAGCCTGCCACTCTGAGAAAACAAGTACCATTCGTCAGATTAAATATTAAAAGATGTGATCGTTAAATGTGCGTCCTTGGTAATCCAGAGTTTTTGGAGATGGGGGGGGGTTGAAACCTTCCGTTTGGAAGCAACAAGCAAAGCAATGGGGTGATAAATATAGGGTAGATCCTACGTGGGGAGTTCAAAACCCACTCAGGAGGGCTGTGAGCGTGTTTTGTCTGCGGTGATTACATGATTACATGTTTACTTTGTGTTTTACCTATGAATGGAATTAACTGGGAATGTGAATGAGTTTTTAGTATTTTAAAATGTCTCCCCCCGCCCCCTACCGCTGTGCAAAAAGTCACCCTGCTGCTAACGACTCTTTTTGAAATGCCAGAGGAAAACACGGGGCTCCTGAGTCACTTGTAAAAGGTCTGGCAAAAAGCTGGAAATGGAGGGAAAATATATAATAATATAATAATAACAGTGCTTGAAGCTATGGCCCCAGATGACATGCTAGAAATGTTATAAACAACAAGTTGTGTGTGTGTTTAAGCTGAGGAGCAGTTTTATTTGAAAATAGTTAAAACATAGGAGTCATGAAAGCTCTGTCTGTTATTGTTGTCCTCGTCCTCGTCCTCCTCCTCCTCCTCCCAGTGCTGCCAAGGAGCTGTCTTGTCTCGGGGTGATTCAGAAGAAGATGACGGTCAACGCCACGGATGACTCGTACGATAAGGCTCGTCAGAGCATGGCCCAAGCTGAGGAGGAGACACGCAGCCGAGGGGCCATCGTCATCAAACACGGCGGGCGCTACCAGGGTAGGAAGCAGGGGGGGAAACACACACACACGCATGTGCACAGCGAAGGAATTAAACAAAACTGGCTCGAGGAAAAATTTGTACCGTGCTGCTTGAATCCCCAAAAAACGAAAAATACAGTCGGCCATATTGCATTGGTCACCATAGCAACATGTGTGGTAACTAGTGACATGGTAACAGCCAGTGTTCAGTCTTTTTTTTCCTCTGCAGGTTTTTGTCCTTTTGTCAGTATTCCACTGAGTAAACCTTCCACGCAGCGCACGCACACGTCCACACACAGTGAAATGTGTTGTATATTATTATTGTACTATGTATAAGACAGTTTTTTTTACAGGAGTCTCCACAAATACTCTGTACACTGTTCTGTACAACATTCTCAACGCACGGCAAAACTAGTGATTTAGCTTTTTTTTGTGTGTGTGTCACCGCTGTCATCTTACTTCTAACCACCAAACCACTTCCCTGTAAACAGATACTTTAGCCACCGCCGCCGTGTTTCAGTGAACGCACACACAAGTTCTGCTGATTTTGTCAGTTCAGAGGAAGCCCGGAAAGAAAAGGAAAAAAAAAAAAAGCCCAGAACTACAGGCTTGTGCAACAGTGCGGTTGTTTCCTAAATTAGACGTCAGCCTTTTGCTCATTGTGTGTGTGTGTGTGTGTGTGTGTGTGTGTGTGTGTGTGTGTGTGTGTGTGTGTGTGTGTGTGTGTGTGTGTGTGTGTGTGTGTGTGTGTGTGTGTGTGTGTGTGTGTGTGTGTGTGTGTGTGTGTGTGTGTGTGTGTGTGTGTGTGTGTGTGTGTGTGTGTGTGTGTGTGTGTGTGTGTGTCACTGTCACTGTGACCTGAATGTAGGTTTCTTCTTGAGAGGTTAAACAAGGTCTCTTTTTATCCACCATCCTGCCGGTGTTTGATTGTTCACGTTTACATTCGAGCAAAGCCACATTTGGAAGGGCAAAAAAATAGTGTTTTTTTGTACCACAAAAACAAAGACAGCACAAGGTCACCTTTTGATGACAGAAACCTCAGTCGGGTCCCTGTGAAGACGCCACATGATTTCCTTTTGAAGATATTTTTTGCTTTTTCTTAGGGAATGGCGTCTTTTTGATGTGTGATTTCCTTCCTCCTCCTCCTCCTCGCAGGCAAGAAGGTAACGGTGCGAGCCCCGGCGCCCGCGCTGGCCAGCCTGACCAAGCCCAGACAGTCGCCCCAGTCTGTACTCGGCAACATTAAGAAGGGGGGTGGCGGCGGCGGCGTGACCAAGTTGAAGAAGGGCGCCTGTGCGTCGCACCGGAGGAGCGCGGGTGATGTGCAGGAGAGGCCGCTCAGGGAGAGGCTGACGCACCTGCTGGCTCTGAGGCCGTACAAGAGGCCCGAGTTGATCCTGAGGCTGCAGAGGGACGGACTCTCAGCGGAGGACAAGGACACGCTGTACTCCGTAGTGACCGAGGTTATTGAGTTTTTTGTTGTGCCCAGATAAATACAGTTTTCATTACACCAGAAGACAGGTTGTGGAGCATGAGAGAGAAACACAGGAGCTGTAGAGATGGCCATTTTGTACATGAGACACTAAATATTATCACAAAAGAATAATACTCTCATTATACATTGATTTCAGATAAGTAATGAGGATGAAACTTAAGGAGTAACTGTAAAAAATGAACTGATAAAAAGTCCTTTCTCACCCGTGTGTATATTTATTATGTGACTATCTGCAGGTCGGTCAGCTCAACAGCAGAGACAACACGTTTGTTCTGAAGCAGAGTCTGTATAAGGAGCTGCAGAAGGACTGGCCCGGCTACACCTCAGGAGACCAGCAGCTCCTCAAACGGATCCTTGTCAGGTACAGTAACACAGATGAGGACAGACGTGCCATCGTATTCATATCGTGAAAGTGCACAAGCAACAATGGAGATATGCAAACAGTATATGCAAACCATGCATATACTGTTTGGAAAGCCTTTTTTTCTATACACACGCTCAGTGGTAAGAAGATCCAACAAAAAACCTGGATAGGTGACTGGTGCTCATCCTCAGGCAGCATATTACCTGAAAATGTTGATGTAATATTCAACTACTATAGAGGAAAGTAACATATTATATCAATATATATCAATCAAACAAGCTTTTCTGAGCAAACAGTCAAAGGCTACAACCATACGACTACGTTTTCATTTTAAACCGCAGTTTTATGATGAAAACAACCTTCGTCCGGACGAGCGTTTCACCTCCTTGTAGGTATTAACTGATTCCAACACACCTGTGAAAACACGTGTCACATGACCGTTCACTCACACCGGGCGTGTGCATGCAGGTGTAAACAGGAAGCAGATTGTCTTCCTCTGCTTTCCTTGGACCGACGACGATGTGGAAATGTTGCTGACAGCCAGTGTTTACAGTTTGCCCTCATCGCTGGTAGTACTGTCAGGTCTGACTGATAAGAACCAATCAGGAAGTTAATGCGGTTGAATGCGTCATTGGTTTCCAAACATCTCCCTTTTTTGCCGTCCACCCCGTCCTTACTTAACTAACGGGGCGAGCAGCGTTTTCTACAAAGTTCTCTGTTTTAAGGGAAATTTAATTCAGGAAATAGTGTTGATACTAAAATTCTTCTTTGTCATTCAACAATTAAATTTAGGCAAATTATGCAGATTCCAAACACAAATTATCTTAATATTTGGTCTTTTATTGGGTGTTTATAGACTGTTCATATTTCACAAAGAGGAGCTTATCAGGCAGCCAGTGTGTCTACATGTATTTACTGTACATGAGGTTCATGTGCAATATCTTTCTCTTTGCAGGCGGCTCTTTCAGCCACAACCGAACCTGCTCACTGCCCCAGAGGCCCAGGTCAGCCCACTGCGAGACACCCCCAACTCGTCCCCTGCACACCGTCCCAAACTCTCCCTGCCCGAGGAATACACCGACCCGCTGGCCAGCAAGAAGCCCAGGATATCCCACATGTCCAGCAAAACCGCCAGCGACAAATCGAAATTTAAGCCGACTGAACAGGTGTCTCATAAAGACGGTATGGACACGAGAGCGGACGACGGGCAACGGAACCCGCTCGACCCTCGGAGGCTGTTTGACTCCCTGTCGGTCGTCTGTTGGCGGGAAGAAGAGGTGGCGGAGAGGCTTGAGTCAATTCCCTGTGCTCGGGAGGAGCCTGAGAGCCCGGAGGTCCCCCCTCAGCCCAACTCAGACGGCCCCCCGTCCCCCCTGATAGTGCCTGATCTGAGCAGACACACTGCGAAAAGGACAAAGAGGAAGAAGAGCAAACACAAACACAGAGACCAGGTGATTACAACGGGAGGCATCATAGTTCTTCCAGAGAGATGTTTAGCATTTTAGTTGGAACGTGCGTCACTTGTCGTCGGCGTCATCTGTTTTTGTTTTTGTTTTGTTTGTCAAGGAGAAGGATCGGTGGAGGGGTGTGAAAGAAAGGAGGAAAGATCACGGTTCACGGGACCCAAACAGTACAGTCTTGCTGGGCTGTTCGGGTGAGAGCTGTTTACGTGTGTCCTCCAGCGTCAGTGTGTCCGAATTTCTTTTTTTTAAATGATCTGACATCCTTCTTTTTTTTCCCTTTCAGAGCCGAGTGAAATCTTGTTTGACTGTAATGTGCCTCAAGTGGACAGTGACTCAGCAGATTATATATTGTAAGTTTACCGTCATCGGTGCTTTGACGCACAATGTTCCCACCACAGGAACTTTTCCCCAGGGAACAAGAAAAAGCTGCTGAGAAACACAGTTCAGCCACTGATGTGCCCTCTAGTGGAACCAGGGTCTAAATTAAGTCCCAAGGAGAAAGTTTTACCCCCCAAAAAAGTCCAGGACCAGGAGTAGAACTTTCTGATGGTTCCTCAGTTGTTGTTTTATGTTGGATTGCTCATAGTCTGGGACCAACAAGTGAATCAGTCTTAGAGCTTTAGGGCAGGACTTTTTCCCCCCCCCCGTCTTTCCAGAGAAGGACATTACATGCACACACAAATTGAGTGAAATTAAGTGAAAGGCGACCATCACACTTTTGAGACATTGGTGGAACAATTTGTTGAATCTGTTGGTGGCGCCGGCCCTAATCACAATTACTTTTGGGGGAAAGTTCTTGGGGAAATTAAACTTCCTGGAACTTTTGGTGGAAAAGCACAACTCTTGGGTTTTATTACTCTTGTTTGAACTTTTTCCTGTTACAGATACGATCAAATATCACATCATGTGGAATATGTGTGTATTTCTGTCCTCGATCTTTAATTCCCCCCCCCCACAAAAAAACCCACCAGCTTTTTATGCAGCAGTGTCTCTTTACCGTGTCTCTGTACAGGACGTACACTGCGATTTGCAGCCACGACCAGAGGCAGAGCTACAAGCAGGACTTCAACAAGGAGTACAACGAGTACAGAGATCTACACGCCCGCATCGACGGCATGACGCGGCAGTTCATGGAGTTGGACACGCAACTCAAACAGCTTCATGAGGAATCTCATAAATACAAGGTAGTTATATTGTGTCATACTGTTTCCCTACCCCTCTTAAGCTAGTTGCACATTAAGCAAAGGTCATAGTTCAGTCATTCGGACACTTTTTGTGTTTTTTGTCCTTTAAAAGAAAAGAAAAGCAGTGGATGTCATTCATCATTTATTTTTTTTATAAATTGTGATAGTACTTGAACAAACTAACTAATTATTTCTGTCCTTCTTTCATGCAGAGGGTTCATAATCAAATCCTTCAAGAGTATCGCAAAATTAAAAAGGTAACAACTTTCCGAAAACTTACCAATATTTATCTGATGACTGCTGCATGTGACACTGTACTCCCCTCTTTTTTTAAAAATCACATAATCAAGCTTTTTTTTTCTTTTTTCTTTCCTGACCTCACTACTTTAGTCCAACCCGAACTACAACCAGGACAAGAGTCGCTGCGAATATCTCCACAACAAGCTGGCCCACATCAAGAAGCTCATATCGGAGTACGACAAACACCAGCTCGCAGTGGACCGACCCTGTCCCAAATGAAGAGCCTGTAAGCCTGCGAGTACAGTAAACGCTGAACTGGATGCCATCGAGCTGGATTTGGATGGTCACGGCTAAATGTGAGACCTGCTGGAGATACCAGTGGGGTCGTTTGTGAAGAGGTGGCAGCGGGGGCGTCGGGTGAAAGCAGCACTATGAAATGAGACGTTTTGTCAGAGGAGGAAATATAGTTGACTAAATGAGCTGCTGCTGCTAAGGTGACACGGTCCCGCCAAGGACACGAGGAGAAACAGTAGTTCCACTGATGCTCCCAAAAGGCTCTTATTCTTTAAAAGTGAAAACGGTTACACGAGGAGTGAAGGTGCTAAACCTAAAAAATAAATTTAAAAAACTGTCGATCCCCATTACACATTTTAGTTATTTCATGAATGATATGTTAACATCCAATTGAGTATTTACTTATGTGTTCTGTCGGCACTATCCATCTTCATTTTGTAACTGCGAAGGGTTCTTAATGCCGAGTGTTGGAGAATAGATGGCAGCTGGGATGCAGAGGTGCACAACGTGAGAAGATGTCTGTCCATCAGAATCTTTGGGTTCGGTTGAATCAAGATATTTATCAGTGTCACTGACGTTTCTCCTCAGTTCAGGCCTCAGTAATGTAACTCCTGAATGTTTGTCTGGTGCCTGAAATGGTTGTGGTTTGGCTTCAAAGTATTCTGCTGGTGTTATCCATCATGTGAATTCCATATTTTTATTTTTGGTAGGGGGGGGGGCACAGAAGACTGTTATGTTGAACATAATGTGACCTTGAAGTTGTATTCAGGAAATTTTACAGTGTGAGCTGCAGTAAAAGTATGATGATTAAAACCTGTTTTGATGTAGAGTTTCAAGAAGTCACGGCGTCATTGTTACTGTGGGATGAGGCAGTGAAGAATTAAAAAAATGGAGTCAATTCATTTTGCATGTGATGTGCTTCACAGAATGCATGAGGGATAAATCAGAGATTTTGTCTGACTTCCAAATAAATTCATTTGTTACTCAATTTGTATAAAAAAATGTTCCCTGATTTACAAAGCCAGCCAAAAACCTCACACGTTTTTGTATTTTAAATACCCTAAAGTTAGAAAGTGTAAGAGAATGGTTATGAAGGAACTGAACCAATGGGGATGGTTTCATTAGTTCTTGGCAAGTTCCTGAACGAAAAAAGAAATTATATTGTGCAAATTAATTATATATTTATAATATATATATACAATGTATTTTCAGAATCAGAAATATTTTATTGATCCCCAGGGGAAATTGGGTTTCATCATAGTTGCTCGACCCAAGAATAGAAATGTGCAGACCCAAAATTCTAATAGACAGAAATAGAGAATAGCAACAAGAATAATGTAAGAAATATATATATATAAATATATTTTCAATTCCAAGCAACAATAAGCACACATCTGTAGTTTGGTATATCATTATGTGGATTGTACCAATTTGTTCCCCTTCTAGTGAAATAAAACAATTTTATTTTATTTACCTCCGTCTCATTGGCTGCGCTGTAATCACGGGACGGTCCTCGCACACCATTGGTTCAATCTGAAAGAAAGACGTGCTCCGATTGGCGCGTCCTCTTCGCGCGACCTTTCACCGCCGGCAGCTACTTCCTGTATCCGCCTGTGCGACGCGAGTTGTAAACAACACTGAATGTGACACTTGTACAGGAGCGTTACTTAATAACTGGCCTTGAACTTTGCCACCGAGTTCCCTCTGAAGACGGGAGACGAGCGGAGGATGCAGCAGGCTGTGGAGTGAACGTTTTGTGGTGAGTTAACCGAGGTAGACTGAGCTACAGCTGGAACCACAGCTTCACCTCCTGCAGGGCAGCTTTCTCTAGACGTTCACGGGCCGAAACGTTAAACATTCAAATGTCGAATGTCAGTCTGTTAACGGTGTGTTGAGTGAATGGATCGGGGAAGCGTCATGCTAGTGTGTTTTTCCTCCCTAATTTATTTCGATGAGGAACAAAGACACTGCTGTGAATCAGGACCACAGAAAGATTTTACTTTGAAAAACCACAGTCTGATTTTTTATTTGGTGTGAATTCCCCCAAGAAACCAGATGGTTGGGTTTTATTTAGACTTCACTGAGAAATTGAAAAGAATAATAATAATAGTTTAATTTATATAGCACCTGCTAGAAGTAGCTTCACAAAGTGCTCTCATAAAAACATGTAAATCACAGACAATTAAAATTCAACATTCCAACAATAATACGGTTTTCAGGTCACAGGTATAAAAAGACAATATAAAAAGACGACATCACATGAAAGCAAGTTTAAAAAATGTCAAATTGAAGAAAAAAAACAACCAATCGTATCAGTTTGGGATCGATAAAGTGCAGTATTTTCTAGGGCTGCAACTAAGGATTATTTTCTCAATTAATCGATTCGTTGTTTGGTCGATCGTGTTTCCCCAAACTCCAAGATGATGTTTTGTTTTCTCCACACACCAAATTTATTCAGTTTACTGTCACAGAGGAGCAAAGAAACCAGAAAATATTCACATTTAAGAAGCTGAAATCAGAGAATTTTGAATTTTTTTTCTCTCCGTAAAAACGACTCAAACCATTTTATCGATTATCAAAATAGTTGGCGATTAATTTAGTAATCGATTACTAAGCGATTACCAGATCTTACCAGTTAATAATTCATTATTCTAAGTTGCAACAGGACAGTTTGCGGCGACTTCTTCATTACAGCGATGGCTTGCCGACTAACGGATGTGAGCTATGAAGCTGGCTCATGAATAGGGACATCAAAATGAATAAATAAATAATAATTCCTGCTTCTGTGTTGTGGTAACAGACATGTGTTTTCTTCCCACTTCTCCTCTGCAGCCTGTTCTTTATTATACATCCCCCCAGTCATGGCGGGGATTTTCCAAAGAGCGTCAAAGCTGAGGACAGCGCTCAGATGTCTGAGCCTCCGCTGCAGCCTCTCATCTACAGCCGGGACCAGACTATCACCTGCAGACCCCTACGGTCCGTTTCTCAGCTGCCTCAGCTCTGTGCCGTCTGTGGTCTCGGCCCGCGGGCTACACGCTGGAGCAGACGGACCCGAGCCATCTCCCGCCGCAGCCCCGGAGAGGCGGTCCTTCTCCAGAGTGACTCCGGAAGATCTGGCCTTCTTCAGGAAGGTGCTGCCAGGCCGGACCATCACTGACCCGGACCTGCTGGAGTCGAGCAATGTGGACTGGCTCAGATCAGTGAGAGGTGAAGACTAGAGTTAATTGAAGCTGATGTATTTTTCGCGGGAATATTTATTATTCAGAACAAATTAATTCACATATTTCTTCTGCAGGTTCCAGTGAAGTGTTGTTGAGGCCTCAGACCACAGAGGAAGTTTCTCAAATTCTCAGGTAAAGGAATAAAATGATGGGAGAAGAAGGTTATAAAAGAAACACACGTCAAGCGTTTTAAATATTTTCATTCCCCTTCTGTAGTTATTGCAACAGTCGTAACCTGGCGATCAACACGCAGGGAGGCAACACTGGGCTGGTGTCGGGCAGCGTCCCAGTCTACGACGAGATCATCCTCTCCACGGCTCTCATGAACAACGTCCTGTCCTTTGATAGCATCTCTGGTAAGTCCCCAAAAAAATCTGACATTTACCCAAAATGAGCTGTTTGAAAAACTAATTGGAACATAATTGAATCATTATCAGAACTAGGGGCATGTTTAGGCCGGTCATATTGCTGGTTGCCGTTTTCCTGCGAAACGAGAAACGACTTGATAAACAACTTCCTCACCCGATTGACAGACTCTAACAACAGTTTAAGATATTTCCTCGGTGTACACAGCCGGACCCATTGATGTGCAGAGTGTTGAGCAGGCGCAGCCGTCTGCTGTTGATGAGTCCCAGTTCCTGCTGCTCAGCTGTTCGCCTGTTTATTCATAATTTTTCGATATTGGGTCATGTGTCCAAACTCACAACCGCACTGCCTTGGTCCCCCAACAACACACCTGCCAAGGTTGAAATAGATCAGATGAACGGTTATCGATATAGGCTAAATAAAGACGTACATACAGACAGAGATTCCTCGCATTACATTGAGATCCCTCTTGCACTCCCTGTTCAGGTATTCTAACCTGCCAGGCGGGTTGTGTGCTGGAGAACTTGTCTCTCTACCTGGAGGACAGAGATTACATCATGCCACTGGATCTTGGGTCAAAGGGCAGCTGTCATATCGGGGGCAACGTGGCAACTAACGCCGGTGGGCTGCGGCTGCTGCGGTACGGCTCCCTGCACGGGACTGTGCTGGGTGTGGAAGTGGTGAGTGGATTGAATGACTTAAAAACGGCTTCAGCTCCAAGTCTGGTATTAAAGTCCACCATAAAGTATAAAATGAAACCGTTGATTTAATATTTGCCGATGTGTGCGGCATGTGCAGGTGTTGGCGGACGGGCGGGTGCTGGACTGCTTAACCACGCTGCGGAAAGATAACACCGGATACGACCTCAAACATCTCTTCATCGGGTCAGAGGGAACACTGGGGGTCATCACAGCGGTGTCCGTCCTCTGTCCACGGAAACCCAAATCTGTCAATGTGGTGTTCCTCGGTGGGATTCTTCCTCCTCGCCTCTCAAATCAGAGTTTGTTCTCGTGGATTAGCAGCTAATGTCGGTCTCCGGTGTCTTGTGTCGTCAGGCTGTGAGACCTTCGAGCAGCTGCTGCAGACGTTTCAGCTCTGCAGGGGCATGCTGGGAGAAATCCTGTCCGCTTTCGAGTTCCTGGACAGTGAATGTATGAGGCTGCTGAACACGCACCTCAAAATATCCAATCCCATTTCTGGTACGCGCGCGCGCGCACACACACGTGATGCTGTCACTTCAGAGTTTAACATAAAACTAAGTTTACATACTAACACACACGTCGACCACCTTCTCTCCATCCTGCAGACTGTCCATTCTACGTCGTCATAGAAACGTCCGGGTCTGACGCGACACACGACGGAGAGAAACTCCACAACTTTCTAGAGGAGGCAATGACATCTTCGTTCATCGCCGACGGAACCGTGGCAACGGAGGACTCTAAAATAAAGGCATCTCTCGACTTCGCCGCGTCTAGCAGCTTTTGAAAAAAAGGTCAATCTGGCAATTGTAATTCGTTCCTACGTAAATAACGACTAATTTCCACTTATTCCAACTGTTCAGGCACTGTGGTCGCTGCGGGAACGCGTCACGGAGGCGCTGACTCACGAAGGCTACACCTACAAGTATGACGTCTCGCTGCCGGTGGACAGGATCTATCAGATGGTGACGGACATGAGGGAGCACCTGGGGGACCGGGCCAAGAGCGTGGTGGGATACGGACACGTGGGTACGACCGAGAGATGTTAAGAGATTTAAAAAAAATGTCAGTCAGGAGGGAAATAGTACACCTGCATTGTGAAAGTATGTAAAAACATTACCTTTAAATATTATTTTCACTGTCACCCATTCTCCCCCTGTAGGCGATGGTAACCTCCACCTGAACATCACGTCTCCCGCCAAGGACGCCGCTCTCCTCGCTGCCATCGAGCCCTTCGTCTACGAGTGGACGGCCGGCTGTCAGGGCAGCATCAGTGCCGAGCACGGACTGGGCCTGAAGAAGAGGAACTACATCTACTACAGCAAGCCCAGCCAGGCTGTGGCCCTCATGGGCAACATCAAGGCCATGCTGGACCCCAAGGGCATCCTCAACCCGTACAAGACGTTACCAGACAACCTCCAATGACCTCACTGACCTCAGAACTGTCCATGTTTGTTATACACGTTCCCAGAACTTCACTTGTTTTTCTGGTTCATGCGCACAAAGAGTCCGTTAACATGAAGTCAAAGTCAACATGCTGCTTTACTTCGTCCCAATCTCTGGACTGGACATATTCCAAGTGAAGTTACTGCTAAACATCATCAACAACCTCTACGGCTGACAGAGTAGTAGCCTCAGTCTGACCCAGTTGTTGTTCCTCCATTGCAGCTTGGCAAGGAAAAGAGTGTTTTGTTCTAAGAAGGCTGAAAACTTTGGAGTGTGCACAACCACTTGTCTTATGTAAAACAGTCTGCTGAGGCCACATATGACAAGAGGAGAGATTACACAAAAGGCAAAACATGTTTTAGCAAACCAGCAGGTCAACTCACTATTGTTTTAAGAAACTGTCCTTGAAAATCATAACGCAGACGAGCTAATGGTAAAGCAATAATGCAGTAAATGTTTTATTACATATAAAAAAAGACAAAGCAATAGTTTAAAAAAACAAAAACAACATTTGTGAACACATTTGTAACTGCACATCTAGGCAACTGTATGTTTTTAAATAAAACGGGTTCCTGATGAAGATGGAGTGTTTTTTTATGGTTGTTTTCATCAATCAGGCGACTTGTACACCATGTGTGTGGCATGATGGGACACGGAGTATCAGTATCTACCACGAACAGGTCTTCCTTGATTCATCTCTGCTGACACAGAAGACTATAGTTTTATCTGCCACAGTGAGTTTAGGAAGTATGACGGGCAGAGAGGAGCAGCTCATTTCATATTCTTATCATAAAATACAGAATAATTCCTATTGGCGGGTTCTCACTGTCTTGTTTCAGGAAGCACTAGAATAAACATGTAATGTTTTTATCCTCTTTTCCAAACAACCTCGGCAGGAATAATTCTCCTTCCTTTTCTCAACAAATGATTTCCTACTTGCTTCATAAATGAAAACGTGGGGCACAGTTAGAGAGTCGATTCCTGTAAATGTATTCAGTCCATGTCACGCCCCGTCAATCTTGCATATCCTCATAAATATCATACTACATTTAAAAAGTTTAAAAACAATTCTTTCTATTGGCTCTTTTCCTTTTGTACGTAAACGTATATGTGTGTTTTCGGAGTGCGTACGTTTGTGGTGATAGTTGGCATGTTCTGATAAAAGCTTAGTGAGTGAAATATATCTGATTGTCTCTGAGCCAAAGTGCCACGACCGCATGCCAGAACCAGGTATGTTGTGTTTCAGGTGTGTGTATGTGTGTGTGAGAGAAGGCCGAAACCCAGAGCAGTCTTAAATGGGCGTTAAAGCATTGGGATGGGATACTACAACGTGCCATCTGTGTTGTTCACACTCAGTAACAGTCCGACGGTTCAAGTCAGTGCGAACACATTGGCAACAGGTTTATGTCCCGTGGCGAAGGCTGGCTCTTCGTCAGACTGGACAAGTCCAGACATCTCGTCAGAGAGAGAGGGATGTCAGGGTGGAGGGCAGCCACAGAGAAAAGGAAGAGAATTTGAGAGAGCAAGAGAAGAGATGAGGCTAGATGACACTTGAACTCTTTTTTCCTCTGGTCTTCTATCCGTCCTCCTCATCGCCCGTTCTCCGTCAACAAACACGAGGCTCTTCTCTGAGCCGAACTCCCCGCCAGGCAGCAGCCTGCCTCTGAAGCTCCTCTCCCCCCTCACGACTCCTTACCCTTCTCCAGAGAGCTGTGGATCTTGTCCAGGGTCTTCTTGATGCGCAGAGCCGTTAGTCGCGCTGAGGGGTTCTGGTACCAGCACTCCTTCATCAGTTTCACCAGGGCAGAGAGAGTCTGACAGAGACAGAAACCACGAAACAGACAGTGAGAGGAAAGGAGTTGAAAATGTCTCCTACCAACCCCCCTAGTCTAATCCCCGGAGAATGTCCGAGTGAGCCCATGTCAGAATATAGCAGGAGAATCTCCGGAAAATTCACAGCGAGGGAGTGTTGATGACCATGAACAAAAAAACCAATACTTTCCACCCAGACCTGACAAAATACTCCTTTCCTTATCATGGGTAAAGCCAATGACTACTCACAGGATCAGAGAACCAGCGATTGGGAATGAATGGCCTCTGCTGCTCCACACACACAACCTTCCTCATGTCCTCAAAGCTGGGGTCATTTGGCACCTGATCATAGAACGGAGGTTTGTACTCCTCTACGATACCTGGAAAGGAAAAAATGAGATGAAATAATTTAAAGGAAACATAAACTAACGGTAGGGCCTGAAGTTGATTACAAAAATACAGTCGTATGAAGTGCACTCACCGTTGCTGTATGTGCGCCGCGCGATCTCCCACAGCACCAGTCCAAACGCCCAGATGTCCACTCTCTTGTAGGCATCGAAGCAGTCCGTCTGAATGGTCTCGTCCAGCACTTCGGGTGCCATGTAGCGCTTTGTGCCGACCTTGGGGTTGTTGCCCACGTCCAGCAGGTTGTCTGCCTGGAAGTGGGTCACAGCAAGACCTGTATCGGGCGACACAAAATATGCTAAATTGTAGTAGGAATCGTCCAAAAAGGATCTGTCCTGAAATAGGCAGAAATTGTGGCACAAGCCCACGTGAATACAAACAACATGGAAGAAGTTTGACAGACGGAGCGATACTTAATAATGTGAAGATGTGAAAGATGTGATGCATCAATAAAAACACTGATATCCCATATAAATAATGAAGGTTTCAAAGGACTAATAAATATAAATATGATTTGGGGTTGTATAAGCTCCCACTACATTTTGCTTATGGATACACATGATACATGAAGAAAACTCCAATGGATAATTTTTATTTAATCTATTTTATTTTTTTTTTAATGGGGGGGGGGGGGGGGGTATATTACTGAACATAAACTAATCACTCAATAATATTTTTGTTTTTTTTAAAGGACATATACTGACTTCAGTGTTACTCTCAGAAGAATATAATTTATCTATGGTCATGTTAGTGGTCTGAGCACTTTAGTGGCTAAAGGATGAAGTACTGGAATAAGGACCTAAAAAAGTAAAACCAGAGAAGAAGTAGAGAAAAGGTTACAGGAGACGAAGCGGTGGAAACACGACTGACCCAGGTCTGCGATGCAGCAGCGCAGCTCCTTCGTGACCAAGATGTTCTTGCTCTTCAGGTCCCGGTGTGCGATGGCCGGTTTCCCCTCGGTGCCGAAGATCTCCGTGTGTAGGTGCACGAGGCCGCACGCGATCGAAGCCGCCATCGCCAGGCCCTCCGACGTCTCTACAGCGACCCGCTGCAGGTAGTCGTAGAGCGAGCCGTTTTCGTGGTAGTGGGTGATGAGCCACAGCTGGGTGCTGGAGTTTCGAGACGTCATGTCAGACGCCATGAAGCCTGAGGGGAGACAAGATGGGAATAAAATAAAACTGAATCAGCATTTATTATCATTATTATTGTTTTGCTGAATGGTATCATATGTTGCACGTGTTGCTTTTTCATTGCACTCGCTCTCCATGTATTGATGCTTTCAAACATAAAGGTTTTGGGAATAACCCAAGGACATGCCTGACAGCTACATTTAGCTTGCAAAGAAGTAATTTGAGCAAAACATTTGTCTAATGAAGCTTAGAAAACAAAATCACAGACTGTTTTCCCCCTCTGAAGCTCAACTATATTCTTAGCAATGATGCAAAAAACTATCTCTGACAGGCATGAAGTGGAAATCTGAGAAATGAGATGTAATTTCTCATATACTCTACTCCCATTTCCCACTTCCCAGTCGGCAAGGCCTCACGTTTGTGTGCAACAGACTCACCCAGTATGTTTTCATGTCTTAGCAGTACCGTGTTGTAGATTTCCGTCTCTCTGAACCAGGACTTTTCATCTCTGGACGAGAAGATTTTAACGGCCACGTTCTCCCCCTGCCACTGACCCCGCCACACCTCCCCATACCTTCCTTTGCCTGGTGGAAAGTGGAGTGAAAGAAGAGAAATGAGAGACGGTAGCATAGGAAGTCAGAGTAGAGAATATACAGATATGTGGGTTTTTATAAAGCTGTGAACAGTGTGTGCATTTTTACATTTGATTTGCTATTTGGGTTGTTGTTTTTTTTTCATTTAATTTCATGGCAACATGTTCTGGTTGAAGCAGCTCTGAGTGTGATTACAGTTTCCACATCAGAGGCACGACACAGCACAGAATCACATTTTTTCCAATTACAAACTGGTACAAACTGTATCGTACTGTAGTTCAAAACAGGATCCCATGGCATCTGACCTACATATTTTTATTTCATCAATCAAATTGATTTTTTATTAGTTGCCATGACAAAAAAAAATACATCAACAAGTGTTTTAATTTTACACGACAACACACACAAGACTGGAATAGAAAAGTTACAGGTGACGTTTGCTTTGAGTCAGACAAAAATAATG
Source organism: Scophthalmus maximus (assembly GCF_022379125.1). NCBI lineage: Eukaryota > Metazoa > Chordata > Actinopteri > Pleuronectiformes > Scophthalmidae > Scophthalmus > Scophthalmus maximus. The sequence goes on from NC_061529.1 coordinate 7,159,045, forward strand.
TGACCTATTTTACACTGTCGTCATCTGTTTGGCAAATCTGTCATATTTGTATCACAATACAATTTCCAAACTAAAAATAGAAACGGTAAGATAGTCATCCAAGAAAAGTTGAATCAAGGGCAACCATAAACATGATCTGGATGACTGATAATCATCAGAGGCATCAATGTGTTCAGTCATTTAAAACAAACAAACTGAGCAGCAAAGAGAGACTGAGCATGAAGGAACTTTGGATGACGAAACACTGACAGTTAGATCACTGTGGTTAAGCAAATGTCTGAAAAAAAAATTTAATAGAGTCCTGCTTTACCTACCTACACACTCCATCAGACTGATCTGCCTGGCCACAGTTCTCTGGACAAGGAAGGGAAGACCTGAACCACTACCTGACGTACAAGAGTGAGCCAACAGGTCCTGGAGACAGAGACAAACATTAGTTTAGCTGTTTTATGTCATAATCTTTTGAAAGGAGCAAAGTAATACACACGTCATGTAGGTGCAAAGCTACTCTGCATATACCAGGATCAAGCTTACTGAAAATAATTTCTCAGTGCCAAAAAATACCTCGCAAATACACATTGGTAAAGCATAGAAAGGTACAGATACATTTTTATTATCCCCACAGCTGGGAATGTCAATGCTGTTGTGAATCTGTTCACGTGGTCTCGTCTCATTCTTACCGCTAAAGTGCTGTCTCCCACATTTGAGGAGATGAGGCCGTCGATGGCTCCCTGCTCGGTGTCAAATTCCTGCAGCCTCTGCAGACGGCCGTGGTGGAGCCTCCTGCAGGCCAGCACCGACACTACAGACAGCAGAGCCAGAACCACCACTGGGCCGAGCACGAAGAGAGCCAAGGTCTGGACACGATAGCGGACAGGCTCGCCTGCTGGCTCGTCTTCTGAGGGCAAGGGTAGAGAGGAAGTAGACGGAGTGGGGGAAAAGGGAAAAATTACATAGTGACACATCTTGTGGACAGCTACAGAACACAATAGCTTCTTTGCTGAAATTAAACATGTAATTAAAGCTGCTATCCACGTACCTGACGGAAGCAGAGACATCAGAGAGTTCCTGGTGGTGTTGCCGTTGCACATGTTGTCAGAGCAGCAGACAATCGCCTGGTGGAAGGACGGAGCCGTGGAGCAATGTAGGAGGATTTTTTCCGGCCCGTTCAGGCAGCCATGCTCAAACGCCACCCTGCTGCCGCCCACTTTGACAGAGGAGAAGCACCGGGTTCCCTGGCAGCGGGCGGCCTGGGGGCATGTGGGGCTGTCGCACAGACACACCAACTGTCCATCTGTTGAGAAGATGATACCAGTTTACCATACACTCGTGCTGTTTTACATGACACACAAACACATAAATGCTGGAGTTAAATAAGGCAGCTGGCCAAAAGAAAGTACTGTCTCGCCAACTTTCCTACCCACAACAACACTGACTAGAAGAGCTGCCCATCTGGCAAAACGCAACTGAACTCGCAAAAAAAGACATTCAATTGGCAATGGTTACTCACTCTGTTGTAGTTGTCAACAGGGGGGTAGGACTCTCATTGTACTCACAAGCAAGTCTTTGTTCATCATATTTGTATTCATCAGTCTAAATGTATCAACCTAATGATTCAAATGGTTTCACATTATCAACACATTCACATTGTTCTTTTAGCTTTTATGTGCATTGCAATAAAATCCTAAAAAGCAGAGACATCTTTTTTTTTTCTTCCCCTCCAATGTCAAAAAGGAACAAATATAGGGAGTTTATAGTGATGGTGTGATTGGATCGGACTTTTCCAAGATGTAGAGGTTGATTTCAATATCCCAAAACAGAACATACAATTTGAAGAAGGTATGGGGCACTATAGGTTAGTTGTTTTACACCATCTAGGGGAATTCATGTGTCAGGTTTATATAAAAGGCAATTATTTCATGGTTCAATTTGTCCAAAAGCAGATTGTGCCTGTTGCTAAAACACTATACAGTCTAATTGTCCTATACCAGCACTAAAGTTATCTGGATAACTCAATAACAGCAACAGGCCCAAAATACTGTGGATCCAGACAATTTTAAAAAAGCACTTCTACCAAAACCTGTTAGATATATATTATTTGTTTTTCACTTGGCCCCTCAACAGTTTTCATATGTCAATCTGAGAGGCACAATCCCTTTTTGGTTGCATGTGACCTATGCTGACGTCACAGATCCCAACTGGCACGCTGTTTCCAGCTGCAACTGAAAAAGCCCATGACAACAATGCACACGTGACGCCCATGATGGGGTGTGGGTGCACACGAAGATATGTGACAACTGATGCTTCATAATATGCAAGCACGAACAAAAAATAAATGATTGTTACAAAATGTGACTGAGCACAGTACCTGAGCCCTCGGCTGATGTGTGCAGGGCCTGCAGCAGGAGCAGCAGCAGGAGGACGTGGACGCTGCGACGACCCATGTTTCAGTGCACTGGCGGAGGGAGAGAGGAGAGGAGCCATGGAGAGTTCACATGAGTACACCCATGAGGATAATTACATTTAGCCCCTCTGTGTTGTCTGATTACACGAGGCCGAGGCTGCAGACCGGGAGGAAGACGCAACTCTTAAATGGTCGAATCCAATTAATCCAAAGAGTCTTTTGTCAGAGCCTCGTTTGATAAACATTGCGCATTATCGAATGACTGAAGACGTTTCAAAAGGGAATGAAACAAAAACACACACACACACACACACACACACGCACCGACAGTTTGGAAAGTGAATTGTCTTCGACTTGACATAATATTCTTTTTTTTTTTTTGCTGATGAGTTTCTGATTGAACAGCTGATCAGAACAAATGTTTTTGTTGTCATGTGTTTAACTTTAGCTGGGTTCCCCCCTTAGATGCTAACAGCTGCTGTAGCACAACTACCAACGCGCACTCCGTCGGCGAGATTTCACCCAGTAGCCCCAGACTTCCGACGCAAAAACGACGACAACGCACCGCGATCAGCTGCGAAACTGGTTGTCCGCTGTGGCTAACAGGCCACCAACAGGCGGCTTTATTGACCGCCTCGGCGGCGCCAGTCAGGCAAAGACGACCGCCCCGTTAGCCCCGTTAGCCGCGCAAGCTAAGCTAGCTGAGCTAGCCGCGCGAGCCACAAAGCGCCGCCTGGCAGCCAAAATAGTCAGGGATGTAAAACCAACAGCCGCCTACCTGGCACACACGCAGCGCGGCCCCCTAACTCATCCCGGCACCGTCCGTGTGTCCGCGTGTTAGGTTTGAATAATGTCGTTAGCGTGATTTGTGGCGTAAAAAGAAGCCGACAGCAGGACCCCAGCCCTGCCCACCCGCCGTCTGCCGTTCCCCCCTCCTCGTCCGCCTCCAGCGGCTCCGCATGACGTCACCACAACATTACAATCGAGATGCATTGTGGGGCAGCGCAGTCATCCAGCAAATCAAAATGTATTTGATGGTTCAAGTAAATATGTGAATTAGTGCATTTGTACATGAGTACACTACTGAGATACTGCTGCTGCTTTATTGCAACTTGCACTTGGTGTTTACTTTTGCTAAGTACATGGATACTTACTCCACAGACATTGGAGGAATATTGTTGATAATATGCAAAAACGAAATGAAAAAAGGAATATTTCCAAAAGTTTGAAAAAAAAGGAAGGCACCATTTAAAGTAAAAGATAGATAGATATAGATACTTTATTGATCCAAAGCTGGGAAATCCTGATGTAACAACAGCACACTTTAAAAATATATACAATATCTACACAAATAAATGTAAAATATACGAATTGCAAAAAATATAGCGAATAATAATAATACATTTAAGGAAAAGCATTTTATTTATTTTATTATGATGCACTAATATGCAAGAAACATTTTAATGTTGCATCTTGCTCGAGGTGGAGCTCATTTACATCTTTTATAATCTGTTGGGGAACTTCATAATATTAGCAGAACCATATGACTCAGACATTGGGTGTCTTTTAATTTGAACTTTTGACAAATCTTACAATCCTTGTACAGTTCTCTCTGGGTGTGTGGACACACCTACTCGGTGATCTAATGTCACGTATACAGCTCCACAGAGATTTGGAAACAAGACAGATGGTGATTATTAATGTAATCAAGGACACTTACTGTTAAAAATGCCAATCAATATTTAGAGTTAGTCTCCTCATGTCACTCAATAGTCCAATAACAACTGTTGATGACTGACAGTGTAATAACACTTATAATATTGGTCTCACTGTGTCAGAAATCTTCCTTTCAGTCTTTTTGCATACTTAAATGTGAGAGTTGCTTTCGATTTTGTAATGCAATCAAACATAGCTTGAATCTTAGCGAGTTACTTTATTTGATAAAGTACGAGTGACTAACAAGACGTCAAAGTCTCTGTGTTTCTCTCTGGGACGGCTTCAATGGAATGTTATATTTGGACTAAATTGAGGTCAAAGTTTTATTCCCTTGAAATCAGCAAACACAATTGTTTTGTCATATGATCCGCTGCCTGTTTAATCTAAGTGACAGAGGGACAACTCTGATCTCTTACTGTGACACACACTTTTTTTTTTCAGTAGTGAATAAGTTAGATACAATGTTTGAAATTCTGGTGGATATGAGAGGAAACACAAAAATAAAAGTATGTGCCTGGTTTCATAGTGTTTAATAGCAAAGGCCACTTTGCCGGACACTAATGACAACCTCTGCCAACATCATAAATTATTAATGCAGTTTTGTAAATAAACATATTTTCCAATCTGACAGATTGTATCCATTCTCCTTTTACTTTTTGTCTTTTACTGTAATGTAATTATATCTTTGTCAAATTTTATGTGCATGCTTCAACTGGAAAGCTGTGAATGAGAGGCAAATTGTCTATTTACATGTTTTGCTTCATGCATTTTCTAATTCATGTTGTTTGCCACACTCATTTGAGCTTTTTGTGCTCTGAGCAGTGGCTTTCTTGTATTTACCACTTTCTCCTGCTGGGATTTTAGATGTTTAGATGTTTAGATTGTTGTTTTAATGGCTAATTTAACATCTGGTCAAGGGACGAAGCTTGGAAAGTATTTGCTGGTAAATGGGCATTGTTTCTGTAAAAAAATCAAGCAGATACCAGGAAATTAGCAGAGGTAAACACAGCAAATAACATATTTATTGTGTTTATTTTGAGGCTGACCAACCTCCGGAAGGCTTATCCTATATACTGTCGCTGGTTCTTTCGGGAGCGAACACATTTTGTTCAGAACACAATGTGAGTGCTTGATTTGAAAAGTCCCTCAGTGCTTCCGTCTCCCTTCACCCATAACATGCCGAAAAATCACATACACCACCCTCCCCCAAAAATAAGAGCTCTCCCACTCTATCCGAAAATCTGCCTGCAAACCCATCAGCTGTGACCCGGAGCACTCATGTAGATCTGAAATGGCACAACACTGCGACTAAAAGATGGATAAGAAGATTAATTCATTTCACCTCTCGCCTGTTGAGATTGATGTAAATCTTGGTTCAGAAAGATGTCCCTGAGTGTGTGTCTGTGTGTGTGTGTGTGTGTGTGTGTGTGTGTGTGTGTGTGTGTGTGTGTGTGTGTGCGTGTGTGTGCAAAGAGAGAGAAAATGGAGAACTGTATCGAGTAGCCGATATATTTTCCCTCCACTGGGTCCCGTGGCCGCGGACAATAGCCAGTGCTGTTTGTCCTTGCGTACCTGGGGCTTTAGTCTCCAGTGAGTTGGAGCAAGCCCCGGCCCGTATCTATTCTCCCCCAGCACAGAGGCACATTGTCCGAAACCTTTTTAATTAAGGACCCCAGGTTGACACTCTGTGCCAGGTGACCTGAACTGCTCTGAGCCTACATATGCCGACCACTATCGTCTCCGCTGGGGATAAGTCTCACGGGATAATTGGAGGGGGAAATGCTATACTGATATCATGAGATGGAGGAAAGGATTATCTACTGAGGCCTGTGTCTTGAGAGGCAGGGACAGAGGGATAATGTGATGTTTTCTTCTTTCTACTTCCAGCCCAACTTGCCTCATCCCCCCCCCCAAAGCACCCCTCTCTCTCTCCCCCTCTCTCAGGACCAGGTTATAAATGAGGAAGGGGGCAGGTGAGTGACTTTTTTCAATAAAATCCACTGGCTCTTCACCTGTGTTGTATTAGAGAGATTGTCCCAAGCAGGTTTTCCCAACAGAGCCGACATGGAGCGTCTAGACAGAAAGCTGCCTGCAGCTTTCCTCCTGCTTCTGCCTCTTCTGTCCGTCAGCGGAGTCGCCAATCAAAAAACTACAGGTAGATTACGCCAAACAGTGCATGCGTGTTCAAAATTGTGTCTCAAAAGGCAGGGGATACCCTTTTCTCACAAACGACTGCATGAGGTGTAACTATTTCAAATTTTTCAGGTATGTGCTCTTGCATTTAATTTACTCTCGATTTTGCCACTCCCATTGTTTTTGTTCAGTTTCCTGGTGTGTATTGTCTGATGCCGAGGAGCAAAAGTGTCTGGATTTGGCCGGGAACGCCACAGCTCTGAATATTAGAGGAACGTTGCAATGCGTCCGTGGCCTGAACACCAGGGATTGTATAGACAAAATCAAGGTACCAGAAGAAAACAGTGATGGGGAGGGGGGGTTGTCCTGTCTGCATTACAAAATATGATAATCCAACTCTGTTGTAGGTTCTTTATTCACTCCTCTTGAAGATGATTCCATTTTTCACTATCTTCTAAAATACTTGTATTTTAACTATGAGGCGGATACTGTCAGATACGTGTCATTTGAAATGTTTTCATCTCAATGGAAGAGGTCCAAAACAATCTTCTTTGCTGTGCACTTTTGTTTTGGTTGTTGTTGTTTTTACCAGAATGGAACAGCAGATGCAGCCTCCATGTTCGCAGATGACATTTATGCTGCTGGCCTCTGCCACGGACTGGAGCTGGCAGCAGGCGAGTCCCACAACGGAGTTGGTGAGCAAATACTGGAGCAACTTCCCCAACGAGAGTCAGACCACACAAGGAATAGACTTAGTTGATGCCCAAACATGGTTACGTGAACATTAACAGCAGTACATGCAGGTACCATGTAAACACCTGTATATCTATGCGTAGAAGTATTTTATGTTGTTATGTCATGTCTTATTTTTGACATGTTAAACGATATCACCACTTGCTTTATCCTCATCTGATTTTTCCTCTGAATCCCTTCTTCCAGATGGTATTAGCTACTACGTGGTGGCGATGGCTCGCCGCTCCTCCTCGGACCTGTCCCTGCTGGAGATGCACGAGCGCAGCTCCTGTCACCCCGGCATGCGTACCACCGTGGGGTGGACTGTCCCTATTGGCTACCTGGTCAACACCTCCCAGATAAGAGTGGGGGAGCAGTGCAACTTCCCCAGAGGTGAGACAGAGTTGGACATAGGGGAAGAGATATTCAGCAAAAAAAAAACAAAACAAAAAAAACCTTGTGTGTGTATATGTGTAAGTCTTTGTGTGCATGGTATATGAGAGGTTTCGGAGGGAGGAGGGGAGAAGCGGTGATGTGGAAAGAAGAGGTGAAGGGGATGGAGAAGGTAAGAGGAGAGGAGTCAGTAACAGAACAGAGCATCTTTCTGTCTAAGTGTGAGATTGATAAGTGTGTGTGTGTGTGTGTGTGTGTGTGTGTGTGCGCCTGACAATGGAGTGCCCTATGTGTTAGAGCAAAAACTTTAAAATGGATTCTGAATTTAATGTGAGGTCAATGTAAAGGATATAGAATGGGTGTGATGTGGGTCATCTTGCTGGAAAGATGGAAATCTAGGAGTTACCATTCAAAGGAAACCAGGTTAATCTGAAGTAATCAGAAAACTGCCCAAGATGCGGGTGTCTGGAAACAGGTTGGTGTAATTTAATGGAGAGTAAGAGAAGTTAGTTAAGTGGTCCATTGGACGCTGGGCTTCTTCCGTTACCTTTCTCTCCTTCAGCCCCTTTACTTCCCTCCACTCCGTCCTCTCACTCAGTCTCCTTGTTCTTTCACCAGCGGTCGGAAACTTCTTTGGTTACAGCTGTGTGCCGGGTGTCAAAGACCCCCAGCACGACCCCAGAGGCAACAACCCCAAGAACCTGTGCGAGGCCTGCATCGGAGACGACAACGACCGACACATCTGTGCCAACAGTCACAGGGAGAGACACTACGGAGAGGCAGGGGCGCTGAGGTACAACAACATGTACCACACCGGCACTAACAACATGGGAACTGATACACTAATGGCACCCGGAGGAAGTGTAGCTGTTACGCCCTCCGCCTGTGTGTCTCCCTCATTTAATTCCTCTCAGCCCACTGTCTCCATGAGGGGAAAATAGTGAGTGATAAGGAGCTGCCTCTGTAGAAGGCAAATAATATGACATTAGATGGGCAACAACAGACAGCAAACAGACCAAAATGAGAGTGCTGTAACTGCTGTTAATGTCAGTTTCAACCTTTGTCTGCATGTTATAATCAAAGACAATGGCGTGCATTTGCTCACAAATATGTAATTGTGCAGTAGAGCTCAGTAAAATGGCCTTTGGCCTAATAGCAAGTGTGTCTGAGATGGGAATAACAGAGCTAGAGGAGCTAACTTAACAATTTCCCAAAGTGCCACAATAGGCAGCAGAGAGGGTTTACTTATGCTCTCCAGAGTCGCGCTGTTACAATAACACATTCCCGAGCACGATTTCCCCCCTTCAAGTCATGTATTTGATCCATTTGAAGATGAAAGTGTTTGATTATTCCTGTGTTTCATGTCTTTGTTACAGATGTGTGGCTGAAAACCTCGGCGACGTGGCCTTTGTCAAACACACGACAATCTTTGACAATTTGGATGGTCAGTGTTTAAATCACGATGCCCTTTAGAGACTACATGAGCAGTTATACAGTATGGGGACGGAATATTCGATTTTAATTCAGTCATGCTGAGGGTTACTTGGGGACAGCGGGAAGTGCTAGTCCCCGTGAAGACACAGGATGTCAGTGTTTCACAATATTTCCAGTGGAATCCAGAGCACGGTGACCAAATTTAATTGAAACGATAAGATGATGAATGTGTGTGTTTGTGAGACAGGGACGGTGAGAAAAACATGAATATTAGGAATAATGAAATTAAGACATGAGTGAGAGAGGGGGGGAAAAACAGACAGGGACAGGAAGGGACAGACATACTGACATTTCTTTCTGTCCAGAAATGAAATGCCCTAATTCCCTGTTTGGCTGCATCTGCTCCTCCGCTTTGGGCAACTTCCAAAATTAATGGTGATCATTATCGCGGTCACGCTTCACAGACTCTGCTGGTACAGCCAAGAAGGAGCAGTTTGACGCCGGCTCAGGGAACACTGTCCCTGTTTAACGAAGCACGCTTCCTCATATGGTTCACAAATGTCTGGAGTCAGACCAATTAACGGAGGTCAAGGAAACCCAGACGGTGTGCGCCGGTCTGTCAGCGGTGGAGAGAGTAGCCCCAAGGTGGTCTGCATGGGGTGGTTTAGTTTGCTTTCATTTTTAGGTGGTAAACAAAATCTCTCAGTCAAAATTTGAAATTCAGCATATAAACTCAACATAGAGATTCAAGTACAAATTTAAAAAAAATATAGCAGTTCTTCCAAGCTGCTTCAATTCTGTATAAAAAAAAAACACAAAATATAATTAACTTATAAGGAATACTTCCACTTGTATTAATTAGATTTACATTCAAAGACTTTGTATTTCAACCACTCTCATGTCTGTCCATTGAATACAATAGCGACCAGTTAGCTTAGCTTAAACTGGGAGAAAAAGTTTAAGTACAGTGTACCTGTATGGGTGGTAAAGTGCCGGACAACTTCAAGATCGGGTGCAATGACTTTCTGGAGTCTGGAGCAAATACTCCAGGACTTCACTGTGACTGTGTCCGGCTGATAAATCCCCATAAATCACAAATTGCCATTTTTACACTTCAGTTCTTGTGCAGATTAAATAAACACGATATAATGTGGCGCCAATGCGGACCTGTAAGGTCTGGAATCACCAGCAGGGGGCGACTCACTGGTTGCAAAAAGAAGTCCGTTTCTGTCTGTAGTCTATGTCTATGAGAAAATGACTCTTCATTTGATTTATAACGTCAGTAAACATTTTCCTGAGGAGTTTACGGTCTGAATTGCTAGTTTCAAGTCTTCTTCAATACAGCATGATGTTCATTTTGTAAATCCTGATCCCATGTAGACTAAAATTGACGATAAAAGCACCATTCTTTCCCCAAAATGTCCAATCTGACAGACGTCCACTCCTCTCCTGCCCAGGTAAGAACCAGGAGTCCTGGGCCCTGGACCTGGAGCTGGAGGACCTGAAGCTGCTGTGCCCAGATGGGACGGAGGCGGGTCTGGACGAGTACGAACATTGCCACCTGGCAGCCGTCCCGGCAAACGCTGTGGTGGTGCGCATGGAGGACAAGTGCCGCGTCTGGAAGTTCCTGGAACGTTTGCAGGTGGGCGCGGGTGGAAAATGGATTCTACAAATTGCATGTGTGTGTGTACGTGTGTGTGTTTGTGTGCTCTATTCCCCAGGTATGTGTGTGTTTATGTCCATCTTTTATCTCAGTGGAGTCTGTGTTATTGATCTGCACATCTCAGAACGCAGGTATGTGCCAAGCTGTCATCCTTCTTTCTTTCTGAGTGTGTGGGAGACGCCAGGATGACTGATACGTTCTGAACTGATCCCCCCCGGCTACACACATGCAAACACACACACACACACACACACACACATAGCCACGCATTCCCAAAGAAACCCACACACGTGTGAACGCAGAGCTCGCCAACGCACGTCAATGCATGCCCTCATGCATCAAATGCTGTCACACACTTTCTCTCCCCTGCAGAATGCGTTTGGCAACGGCCACCAGGGCTTCAGCCTGTTCAGCTCAGTCGGCTACGGTGGCTCAGATCTGCTCTTTAGTGATGCCACCCACCACCTGCAGAGGGTTCTGGGTAGCTACACCTCCTGGCTGGGCCCCACTTACACCACCATGCTGCAAGCCTTCGAGTGTGAGGGTGAGTGTGTGTGTGTGTGTGTGTGTGTGTGTGTGTGTGTGTGTGTGTGTGTGTGTGTGAGTCCACTGCAGCTGTTCTCATTATTGTACTTTCCCTCTAACAGGTTTCTGCTGATGGAACAGGAGGAAGACATCCAGCGCGCCGTCCCTCCGACTCCATCCTCCCGTTCTGCCTTCCCTCCCTGCCATCTGTGTCTCTCCATCCCACCCATCTCTCCTCCTCTTTTCTCGGCTTTTGGTGTTTGTTTTCCCCCTGCATTTTCTCTCCACCCGTTCCACATTATTATATCCTGCAACCTATGTCTTCTGTAGTGTGCTGGCTGGCGGGGTTGGACATCGCTGAGGGGGGCTAATCGGCTAAGAAAAACTTTCAGAACACATCCCTGAAATTGATTAAAAGGAAAAAGAAATGGCTGGAGATAGAATAAGAATAGCATAAAATTAGAAAACAATAGAAAGAAAACAGGAAAGTGAGTTGTTGTAGTTGTGTTTTTTGTCTTTTTTTCCATTTTAAAAGGAGGATTTTGATAAAGATTTCGAGTGGGAGGAAACGTGTCCCCCATTATTGATGAACATACACAGAAGAACAAAAATAATTAAAAAAGAACAGTCAACCGTTCCCACTCTGTGCGTTTGTTGGGAGGTTGTGTTCTTCTCAGCTTGTGGCATTAGTCTAAGTTTCAGTACCTCCCTCCCACCCTCCTCCCACAGGGTCTGTCTCTGGCACTGAACAACAGGGTGCTATTAACGATGAGCTTAGAAGACTCTATGTGTGTGTGTGTGTGTGTGTGTGTGTGTGTGTGTGTGTGTGTGTGTGAGAGAGAGAGAGAGAGAGAGAGAGAGAGTATACACTTTGTCCCACAGCCACTCAGTCTGGCATACTATACCGTTTGTGTGCGAGTGAGAGAAAGTGTGTGTACGTTTCTGTGTCTACGTGTTAGCGTGTGTGTGTGTATGTGTGTGTGTGTGTGTGTGTGTGTTGATAGGATTGGTGCTTTCCCATGGCTTGCATAGCTTTTCGACTTTTGGATCACTGGTTTCTCACGTCTGGTATGGTGGACCTGGCCGTGCCAGCTCACCGTGTATTGTTACACTATACAGTGAGGAGAAGGGGGATTAGGGCTCCGGTTGCCTCCTGTGACCCCGGACTGAGACCTAAAAAAAAAAAGAAGCTTTGATTGTCTTCTCATCTGTGGCAACATGCGCCTCATCCCCAAGTCCCATAACATGCTCTCGAAACCCCCTCGGTCTCTCCTGCTTCTGTTATTTTTTAACTACATAGCAACGCATAAAGGAATAAATGTTTTTTCTACCATATGTCGTTTATACGCTACCATTGCTACCGTCTGCGAGATGTTCATTTGATAGGTGGTAATAGTTACTAAGGAGGTTTGAGGGTGGTGTTACATGCAGAAATTAGTGCGAGCAGTGTGTAGTGTCATCAAATAAGTGTCACGAAGAAGAGTATGACCGATTTGATGTGATGTGGACAAACAGTGATTGTCATGAAAATGCGTCTTCTAGTCTTCTAGCCATTAAAAGAAAACTGTGAGAGAATTACTTGACACAAACCACCCTGTACTGTAAAACGTAAAGCTTACTTCACTCCTTTCATTATTTCTTTCACATTCTGCATCACAGAGCTTGTCAATAAACTGATTAATAGGATTCAGGTTTTTTTTTATATTAATCTTTACACTCCCATGTGTGGACCATACGTTTTTGCCCCCATTCTCAAAAGAGAAGCTACACAAGTGAGGGCAAATCTGTTGTCTTCATTTCATCTTTGGTTTGTACCGACGGGGCTGTTAGTTTTCACATTTGTCCGACACTCTTGATGTAAATACTCCTCGCTGCCTGAATCATTAGAGCTGCAAACCTTCTTCTTTTTTTTTAACCAATTAAATGAATGACGATAAAGAAAAGACTCCTCTCTTCCTTCCGAGCCCACTTGTAACTCTCCTGAAACAGTTACGCTTTAGCTGTGTGGAAATGACTTATGCTTGATTCCATAACATCTCCTGCCCCATCTCGCACTCGCCGCCTCTCTCGCACATGTACAGTCAGAAATAGAATTGAGAATGGAAGGAAATACAAAGGGGGTGGGGGATTGGGATGAAGGGAGGGAGAGAAAAGGGAGGTGTCACACACACACACACACACACACACACACACACACTCACACACACACACTCACACAAATCTACATTCACTCAGGTGCTCACGCAGGTGGAGAGAAGCGCCTCCCCGGTAGTGAATCAGGGTCACACCATTATCATAGGTGGTCCCCACGTGGAGGCGGACCTCTCCTGGACATGGACCAAATGCCCCTGCTGGCAGCGCTTCAACAGATTTACAACATCAATCCCTGAGAGAAAGTCTGTGCCCGTGATGGAGGAGCTCCATTTAGCAGCGAGCAGATACTGTGGATTGAACTGCATTGCAGCAGAGTGCTGCAATCGCTCTCAATCCTCGGCTCGCCTTCTCTCTCTCTCTCTCTTCCTCCCTCCCTCCCTCTCGCTGGCCATTTTGCTGCACTGCACAAATAAAAACAATTAATTTGGCTCCAATACAATCCTCTGAGCCCTCGAGGTGAGGGTGTGATAGAGAGGAGAGAGTGCCAATACCAGTGGTGGAAAGTCATTTTTATCTGTGCCCTTAATACGAGCGGCACAAATAGAAAACAGAAGTGAAGAAAGATGGAGCAGGCGAGACCGAGAAACCGTCGGCTATAGCTCCCCCCGAATGGACTTTAAAACACCGATATAAAAACATGAACTTTGAAATACAAAGACGTACAAATGAAACCCAGATGTATTGATATCTTTTAAAATAGAAATTTACTTGGAAAAAAGAATGTAGTCGCAATTTTAGGTGAGAGACAAAATGATTGGCTTTTTTCCTAAACATGTCAGAGAAGGAAAAAACAGGAGTAAATCATGAAAATACTGATGGTGGAATTCCGTTTAGCTGCTTCGGTTGAAAAGTATTAATGCAGTTAATGCGTCAATGGGTAAACAGCTTTTTACTGTTGCAACTGGCTGAGGTGGTTGGGAAGTCTCATCTATTACAATGTATCATTTTGAATGAATTTTAAATTTTGATCTGTAGTAGATTGTAACCATAACTGTCAAACACAGTAAAGGGTCATATTACAAATAGTGGTCGTACGAAGTTTCAGAAAATGGAACATCGGGTTAAGTTGGCTTTTCTTTGATTATTTCCTTTCGATGCCACTTTCTATATTCTGCTCTACTAGGAAATATTGCACTCTCACCTTATGTATTTGACAGGGTTTTACATTTCACAACAAATGAGCAGCTATTGTAAAATGTGCTGCATTGTTATAGATCTTCCCAAGCTTCCCAACAGCATTTAAACAAATTAAAATGCTGATCAAAAAATAAACCATCAGTAAAGATTTACTAATATGTATAATAATCAATACTTTTGATACTTTCTGTAAATATTTCAGTGATGTATTTCTATTGCTTTGTTTGTGATGGATCGATTCTGTAGAGTGGTAATATAACAATGTGTTTTGCACATAGAGCACTTCGCAGGAATTTCAACTTAAGTAAATGTTTTGCATACTTCTTCCAGCTCTTTTCTGATGCCAGTATGAAAAAACCCCACAACGTGTTTTATGGGCTATATACATGTTAAGTTGGTGTGGATGTGTGCAGAGTAGACGCGTCATTTTTCGGCGTGTGTTCAGGTGTCTTTATCTCCGCCGGGCACGGGTGACGGCGCGGACGTGAGACAATTTGACCGGGGGGATGCGAGCGAAGTGAGGGGATGACAGTGATGGAGGGAGAGAGGAGGGAGGAGTGACGGGCAATCCATCAGAGGCGTTACTGTCATTATTCAATTACCACCCATCCTTAGCACTGACTAACCCAAAGACAGACACACACACACACACACACACACACACACACACACACACACACACACACACACACACACACACAGTGGGAAGTTGTACTGAAGTGACGGATCCTCTTACACAAGGTGGGTTTGTGCTGTGTGGTCTGTGAGGTGAGTCGGGACACGGGGCTTGGCATCGGTTCCTCATATGCTTTTAGTGCAGCAGACCTTTAAATCTCCACTCCTTCCTCTCTCGTGTCCTCTACTCCCTTCCTCTCACCTCCTCCACAGTTTTTCTCTCTCCTCATCATCTCTCTGCACCTGTCGCCTTCTCCCTCTCTGCCTAAACCCTGCCCTATTCCCTTCACCTTCTCCCTCCATCTCTCCATCCCAAGCTTCCTCCTCCTCCTCCTTTCCACAGTTCACTCAGCCTCTCGAGCCCGGTGCCGATAAGGAACGTGGAGTATGATTAGACGCCAGTGACACCAGGCTTATCGCTCTGCTCCCATAACACTCCCCAGATCACTTACACAATAAGAATTCGAGCAGCTCAAGCACAAACAGACACTCACTAAAACACACACACACACACACACACACACACACACACACACACACACACACACACACACAAATACACACACACACACACACACACACTAACACAAACACACACATACACACACAAACAGACACTCACTCAAACACTACCACACACACACACACACACACAAACAGACACACACACACACACTCACACACACACACACACACACACAAACACACACACACACACATACACACAAACACACACACACACAGACACACACACACACACACACACACACAAACAGACACACTCATACACACACACATACACACACACACACACACACACACACACACACACACACACACACACACACATACAAACAGGCACACACAAACTCGAAATATGTTTTTGCGCTCAGTTTGTGACAGCGCACGGGCCATGGATGAGAAATGACCAACGAGCAGCAGATTGTGAGACTGTGAAGCAGCAGGGGAGGGAGGATGTTCGTGTGCACACTGTAGTGTGTGTGTGTGTCTGTGTGTGTACTGTAGGTGAGAGCGAGTGTGAAACAAGGACGCAGGGGCTCAGTGGTTGTTTTTTTCCCACTGCCAGGGAAGAGATTCGGCTACGGAACACTAGATGGCACTGTCTCCTCGGCAGTGCGCAGCCCATCGATCATGACTGTTCCAATATAACCATTATACCGTCCCAGGGGATCTGAGCAGCACTTCAGCGAGACTGGCTGTTGCTGCCTCTCCTCTCCTCTCCTTACTCACTCCTCATCCTCTTCCCATCTTCCTACATGTACTCTTCTTCACCCATTTTCTTTCCGCTCTGCTCTTCTCCTCTCCTCAACTCGCCATACATTTCTTCTTCTCGTCTCTTCTCTTGCTGTCTACACCTTCCTCACCCCTGATCTTCTCTCCTCTAGTCTTGTGTATTCTGTTCTTGTTTTCACATTTCTCCGCTCCTTTAATCGTCTATCCTCCACGGCTTTTTCACCTTTCCCCACCTCTCTCCTCTCCTTTCCCAACATTTCTTTTTCCTTACCTCATTTCTGTCCTCTTCTCTCCTAGGGTCTCCTTCCCTCTCTTAAATCCTTCTCAATCCTCTCTCCTTTCTTTCACACTACTCCTCTCCTTAATTTCTCTATCCTCTCTAGCTTTTCCACCTTTCCTCTTTCCATTTTCTCGGTTCTCTCCTTTCCTGTCACCATTCTCCTCTTCTAATTCCCTTTCCCAACTTTTTCACCCTCTCCTTATAAACCTCCTCCCGGTCCCGTCTCCTCTCCTCTGTGGGGCAGTAGCTATGTAATGCTGTGAGGACATGCTCTCATTAATAAGCTAAACTCAGACTCTTTGCTAGTGGAGCGTGAATCTCTCGTTCGTTCGGGGACGAATAGAGGGTGTTTCACTGTTTGTGTGTGTGTGTGTGTGTGTGTGTGTGTGTGTGTGTGCGTGTGTGTGTGTGCCCATCAAAGAGAAAAGACAGACAGAATGAGAGAGAAAACAACGGGTGGGAGTGATGTACAAAAGTCATGTTGTTTCCTCACATTGTTTAATGGTGCTGGATCAGCTTGCAGTCTGTTCGTCCAGAGTTTTGTCATGTGTGTGTGTGTGTGTGTGTGTGTGTGCTGGAGGTGGGCGCGTGGATCAGTGTCAGACGTCCTTGAGTCTGACCCTGTTAGGGAACCTTGCCTTTGGGCATCCCATGGCCCAACGCTCATTACTGCTGTAGGCACACACACACACACACACACACACACACACACACACACACACACACACACACACACACACACACACACACACACACACACACACACACACACACACACACTTACAGCTATTCACACACAAACTCAAGAGCACACATCACAAAGAAATTGTCTTTCAGGCCAACACCCACCTCCAGGTAGAGGTATAGGTCCAGTTATCAGTGTGTGTGTGTGTGTGTGTGTGTGTGTGTGTGTGTGTGTGTGAGAGAGAGACATCTACAGTATGTCCATTGTCTTATACGGTCTTGGCGAAAGACTAATTTGTGCAGCCCCTTCTGAACCTCATTAGGAAAAGGGTTGTTTTAAGTGCCACAGTTAAATGTGAAAGATAAGTTAATGGCCGCAGTCAGGCAATTACTGGTGACAGTGGAAGTTAAGGGAAGTTACTTTACGTTAAACAAGTATAACAAGGATGTGTGTGGGTGTGTCTGTGTGTGCAGTATGTGAGCTAGATTTATACGCCGCGTGCCACCTCGATCTGTTCCTGTGCTCCTTAATGAGCCGACAGGTGTAGGAGCCAGCAGGCTGGACACACACACACACACACACACACACACACACACACACACAATCGTGTCTCCCTGACTTCAGAGGACTTACATTCATTTACTGGAGACTCACTCAAACCTTCACCATAACTACTTGCCGAAACACTAAACCTAACCTCACCTAACCTAAACTTAACCTTTCTCTGACCTTAACCAAAACTACTAAGCACATAACGACAACCTAACCTAATCGTGATGTAACCTAAGCCTAACTTTACTCTAACATTTAAACACACCGTCAATTGAAAATGTAATGATTCTCGTTATGAGGACTTTGTTTTTGTCCTCATAAGTAAGATGAGTCCCCATAATGTGGCTGTGTTAACATGCCTAGGTCCCCACAATAGCGTACTACCTGGACCACGCACACACACACACACACAACCACAGGGTAATGCATTGTACAATAAGTGTTGTCTAACCTCAGCAGTACCCTCAGCTTTGGCAGAGAGGCAGAAACAGAGAGGAGGAGGAGGAGGTGGGGGATGAGGGAGGGTGATTAAATAGTCTAGTTAGTCCACAGAGTGGTTGAGAACATTAAGAGCTGGGCCATTCATCAGGATACTACGCACACACACACACACACACACACACACACACACGCAAAACACAACACAAGCACTACATACACACGCATCCACTCATATTGATTGCACAAGTTAAAAATGTCTCTGCTTGAGCTAGTGAATTCTCATAGGATGACTACACACACACAAACACACACACACAAATTACCAAAAAATCCCATATGCACACACACACACACACACACACACACACACACACACACACACACACACACACACACACACACAAACACCCTCCTTCACTTTTACTCAAACAGATACATTTTCCATCACTTACCCGTACTGTCATAAGTGTGAGCATTGGCTCATTAAAACTCTCCAAACTCACCCCCCCCCCCCCCCCCCCCCCCCCCCCCCTTCCTCCATCTCTCTCCCTCTCTCTCTCTCTCTCATAAATGGACAGGAGTTACATCTATGGAGGTGGGGATATAGATTGAAGGAAAAAAAATAAAACACACACACACACACACATACACACACAAGCCAGGAAGGATAAGGAGGTAAAGCAGGTGGGCTGTCAAACAAGAGATGAGGAAATAAAAAAATAAAACAGGTGGATTGTCAGAGAATAAGCAGACAAAATGAGGAAGGAGCAGGGAGGATTTCTACAAATAGGATGAAGAATGAGCAGTACAGGGGGAAAAGGACTAACAGTCGGAGAAAAGGGAGGATAAGCAGTTGGGATGTTAAATAAGAAGCAAATGGAAATAGAGGGAATGGAGAGGCGGATTAAGGAGGGTTAGAGAAAAAAGAAAAGAAAAGAAAAACAAGGACAAACGGGGAGAAAGGGGAGCGAGGAGGCCTATATACGAGAAGAATGGTCCAAAAGAAAGCTGGAGAAGATGAAAAGCAGGGAGAGCCGACAAAATGGTTAATAATGGGCTAATGAGGTTACAGACGAAGACAAAGAAAAGATGTATAGGGAGCAAAATGAGGCATTTAGCTGGTGATTAGTAAATGGGATGAACTGGGAGGTAAAGGAGAGGAGACAAGGACATCATCAGAAAGAGAAAACAGAGGGGGAGGGAGGGAGGGAGGGGAACGGCAGCAATTTCTCCTTCTGCTCTCAGTAATTCCCGAACATGAAGTCCCTAGTTATCAGTGGTTAGTTTTAGTCTTCAGCCTCACAGTCTTTTTCATTATCAGGATAATGCCGGTTATTACCTCTTCATTGCCGGGGATATTATGATGGATGTGTTCTAATCAGCGTCGGCATTAATGCGATCATCGCGGACGTTAGCACCGTCAGTCAGCACACTGCTGATAACAAGTCATGATTGTTGTGATTTGGTCCCAACACTGCGACAGCTGGAGCGGCGTTTAAGGACCATTAGTTACAGAGAGAGAAAGAGAGAGAGGAAGCGAGGGGGGGGGACGAGGAGGAAGGAGGCAGAGAGGGGGGAGACAGTGGAAGAGGATGTGACAGAAGGAAGGAAGCAAGGACGGAAGGGGCGTGAAGGGAAAACCAGAATGACTGTAAGGAACGAAAGCATCAGAAAACAAATTTTGGATTGAATTTCTGGACCGTTCGCTGCATTAATGTGGTTCATTCAAGCAGGTGGTAATAATGAGACGGGAACTCAAAACAACAAGAAAATATACAGAGACGCCCGAAAGTGCAGGTGCTGGTCCTCGTCCAGGAGAGAGAGAATAAAGAGCAGCTCTTCCTTGGGCGAGACGAATCACCGAAAGGTCGACGGGTTCAAGGAAGCGACGGAAAACAAAAGAAAAAAATTCTTCGTCTCAAGTTATTCACGCACTGATTATGAGCATTCCTGTTCACCTCAGCCGGCTCTCAGAACTCACAGAGAAACTGAAGTGTGTTCTGTTCTTTCCCTCCAGTCTTCTCCTTTCTGTTCTAGATTCATGAAGTGGATTCCTGAAGCCACGGACAAGTGTCCCTCCTCACCTTCATATCTGTAATCCTGGAGGCAAGGGTCATCGACAAATGTAAAGGTGAAGACCGTGTTTCCTGACCCGCAACTGCATCACTTTCTCTCTGTTTTTCTGAACTTTGCACCAGCGTTGTCCAAATTCTCCCTTTGTTTTTCAGTTGAGTTAGGACCTGCTGTCTGTGAAGGCAACTGTGTGCCGTATTTTCAAGATCAGTCAGTGACCCCTTCGTGTTCTGTATGAATACACCAATATTCGCTTTGTTTCTCTTCTCAGTTACTGGAGTTTTTCCTTCAATTTGTCGCCCATCTGCACATCCCAGAGTCGCCATGTACTCATGCTCGGGAGGTCGAGCATAACAAGGACAAAACCCGTGCGTAATCAGCCGTTCATTCATGTGTTCTTCATTGATACGAGAACCAGATGAGGTAAATTACGGCAAGAAAGTCCTTCATGCTTTGTTTGAATCGCGAGAGCGAGACGTTGTTTTGACATTGCCGAAAATCTCCAAACTTTGCACGGAGGCAGATTGGAGAAACATGCTCAGTTAAACGGAGCTATTTGCGGACCTCCGTTCACAAGCCCTGGTTCGCTTCTAATTGGGCGGCATAAACATAAAGGGACCAATTACACAAATGCAGCAAAGTGAACTTTTAAACTATGGTTTGAAACGAAGAAAACAAAACCTTTAGTGTGCCTGTGCCCTCAGATAATCCCTGCCAAATTGGCTGGCAAAAAAACCCCGATCGTGCACTTTGCTTTCCTGCCAAGCTAATCTATCACTGCTCTACATCTACACAGTGGAAAGTTGTGCGTGCGCACAAACAAAGAATTAAGCTCAGCGGCAACGCAACCAAGGGGAGGTTCGTCCCCCAAAACTTTTTTTCCGCTCTCCCCTGCAGCCCTGCAGCACCGTGCTGCGGGGTCCGACGCCAAACCAGCTCCCGTCGAAACGTCTCGGCTGTAGCGCCCGAGTACGTTGCATGTGAGAAATGGGGCAGAACGAACAACAGGGTGGAAGCGATCTCACACAACTAGCATTAATATTATATTAGACCACATCACCAAAGGACCAGATCAGTGTTGCTCACACTCGCGCTCGCCGATGCCTATTACACGGAAAGTGGAGCAGCCCTTATGAATATTACACACCTCTCTGTGGTAAAAGCTTTCTATCTGCGTGACATCGCTGGCAAACTGCTTCACAGCTGTCAGACCGGTGTCGGAGAGGGAGGGTGTGGAGGTAAAGGGTGTAACTGTGAATTAATGTGTGCGTGCGTGTATGTGTGTGTGTGTGTGTGTGTGCGTATGTGATGTACGAAATGGGGGAGGGGGTCGCTTCTGTGTATCTTGTCATCATCAGACAGCTGTGAAGGGCCAGTGTGACCAGAGAGAGCTTCAGAGAAAGTGTCCTGTTGTGTGTGTGTGTGTGTGTGTGTGCGCGCGCGCGCAACAGAGACAGGGGAAGTGTCTTAGCATGAATATCTCATGCCCTTGCCATTCAAAAAATATGTGTGATTATTAAGTCATTGGTGTGTCCCATATAGACGATGTTTGCAGATGTGTGCAAAAAGCATGTCGGCTGTACTGCGTGTTGAGCAACACTCAACGCTGTATATTCACCCGGTCTCCAAGAAATTATGTTCATATACCAAAAATGTATTTTCTAATGTCAAATGTAATTTCTGCCTCGATTATGTTCCCATGCAGGCAACATGTTTTTGTTGTAAAGAAAGCTCATGAGATTGGAGGAAGGTGGGCGGGGTAGGTGGTGCGCATGCAAAGGGCAGAACCAAAAGGACAAATATGACATTTACTCAAATAGGGTTATTTTCCTTTATATATACAAACCACTATTGTGTCTGTATGGATGAAGCTACCGCCCGCTGCCTGCAAACCTGTAGAAGATGAAATGCCTTATGTGTATAGCTCCCCCGTCAAATGTCAAACTTTTCCTTTACGGTAAGAGAAAGGTTGTAGTTTCAGTTACATATTGATAAAATAAACGCGTTGCAAGTTTAATCAAACCAAAATACGTTTCTAACTTTAGGCCTAAGTGCTGTTTGTTTTACAAGTGGATAATCTTTCAGATTGATATAGTTTTGACATTTTGCAGCTTGGCTAATATGTTAATTAACAATTCTTCATATCGATGAGCATTATCTTTCTTCGCCAATGTATTTTCTGCTGTAATATAAATTGAATTACTAGTAGACAGGCAAGTCCTCCAGATCTGAAGGCGCTATTGCCAAGATAACATTGTTTGTCAGGTTCTTCCAAACCGAATGTTTCAAAAGTAAAAAAGTTTTATGAACTCAAACCACTGTGGTTGTTATAGTTTAGGCTCCATAAAAAGTTTATTTGATGGCAGGTTGAGGCTCTTACAGCTGCTGGAACACTTTGTCACTTGTGATTTTCAGAAACAACTGATCGTGCAGCTCATGCCGTAACCCAGGCCACTTACCTTTTACCCTTAAAAAAACAGCCTTTTCTCTAATGAGGTCTGGAGTCTTCAGAGGTGACTTTCTTCACACTCGCACTCTCCGTGCTCCTCACCTCTCCTTGGCACCTCTCCTCCGAGGCCTCCGAAGGCAGCTGGCCGCGCGAGCGGCTCTGTGCTCTATTAAAAACCAGACCTCATCTCATCTGCCATCTATTCCACTGTAAATACACTCTGTGTGTTCACACTGTGCTCTGCTCTCCTTCAGCGCTTCGACCTGCCGTCCCGTGGACTGGCAGCGAGGCATATATTAGATTCTTCAAGGCTGAGTGTCCTTGAACCATTATGAAGGGGCCTTTTAGTGCTTCCTGTGCATATATCCAGCGTCACTTCACTGGATGGAAATGTGGATATATATATAGGAGTTTAGGCTCTTTATTAACCCAAGTGTACTCTTTAAAGGCACAAAAACTAATTTACTGTTGAATTGACAACAACAATATAATGGCTTCTTTAAACTGTTAAATTAATACACAAACATCACAATGTTTCATGATTTTAGGCAAAAAAAAAAGAATAATGAATAATGTAGATGGCTCATTTGCCTTTCTATTGATTCTTAAAAAGCATTTGCTTTTTTTGGGTTAAAATCATATTTTACTGCAAAATTTCACAATATTGCCTGCACCAGCAGCGCTTAATCTCTTTTATGTTACACCTCGTACATGTTTTGGACACAAACTTTAATGGTGGGATTAAGGAAAGAATGTGCAAGAAAGTCACATACTGTACATTATATGGAATTTCATACTATATTGGTCAGATAATACATCGTCTACTAAAGTGAAAATACACCAAGATTAAAGATTGAGTCATTTTCTAAGGGGTGGCGACAAAAGATGAAGTTGAAATGTGGCTTGTAATATATTGTCCTTGGACCTACAAGGAACAATTAAGCACTGAATAATATATATATTTTTTTAAATAACAAAGAGAGAGAGAGAGAGCGCACAAGGCTACACAATCCTTTTACATTACAATGTGAGAAAATGGTAATATTGATAGACTGTCATGATGGGATACATATACCAGTTCACAAAACGCCTCATCTTGCAATGTTAAGAACAAGTTCCAATGGGCGAAGTCAAACTTGAATATAGTCGTTATAAATTATACTAGTCAGTGTATTAAATATCAAGTGTGGCTATAGGAATGGCAACGTCAGTCTGTTGGTCCATCACTTCCGTTCAGACTGACGTGTGGATGGATTGGCAAGAATTTTTGTGCTTAATGTCATTGAACCCACGGAATGAATAGTAATGATATTGGTAATCAGCTGACCTTTCCTCTAGAGGGACCACGGTGCTAACACGCGTGGTAGTGAGTGAAATGCCTCAAGCCAATGGCATTCCCATGAGTCTCAGCCGAACTCGTGTGAGCGCTGCACTTTGTGTTCATCAGTTCAATGGTAAAGTAAACTGGACAACATGAGGGACCTCACCTGTCTGCCTACCTTCCCATTATCATCGTCATTGTGAGCCCAATAAACTGGAAAGAAGAACTTTCCTTGAGTGGTTAAATATAGATCGTCCCTTTTCATGGATGAAGAAAATGTCAAATGAGGCAAACAGTAGAAGCTGTAATATGTTATGTAATACGTTTTTACTTTTTTTTATGCATACATATTTTAGCTTAAAAAAAAACATCATAGAGACGCATCACATCAAGGCTGTTAGCAGTCATGAAGGAACAGCGAGAGCCACAAACATCTGTTAAATGTTACTCCCTAATAAGAGGTTCTCAGCGGTTGGAGTTGCTGTTGTTGTTACGAACAGGTGTTCACAGGAGGGAGAGAGGCTGGGTGTTTATCGAGGAATGTGGGCGAAAAGAGAAAAATACCCTCTATTTTAAATAAATAAACCAAAGTGGAACCTTATGAGACCTGGCTCACAGTGTGATTTACATTTTAATAATGGGGACATTTAAGAGGAAAGTTGTGCGGCGAGAACAGCAGCGGACTGTGTCCTTGAACAACAGTAACGCAGGCAAAATGCATCTACCTAGTTCTTGCATAGTCATTCACAGAAGACCTTGAAAAGAAAAAAAAAAACAAACAAGTTTTTCCCATGGGAGGATAATCAATATAAATTTTCATTTAAATGGCGGTATCGGACATTAGTTTGTCTTTAATCCTCTCTATCAGCTGAATAGATTACAACATCGTATTGAATTGGAGGGGAGAGCGCTCCGGAGAGCTTCGGAGACTAATCTTATTTTACAAGGGGACATAAATCCCCGAGGTCTCCGGCCGTTCCTGGACTCATTCCCTGCAGTTTTAAAGGTTAAGAGCCTCCCATAAATAAGCAGAAAACCACATTAAGTTTCTGATCAGGATGAAGATACACGAGACCCTTGAGCGCCGTAAGAATGTGTCATGATGCATAAATTCCCCCCCGACTTAATTGACAGCGATTACTCCCTGATTAGACTGCGGAGGCAAAAGAGGCCTGATGGGGGTGAACCATTTCTGTCAGTTCCAGCTCAGCGGTGTTGCCGCGATGCTCCGAGGTGCAACCGGCTTGTGTCAGAGAGGTAACCACTTCACTTTGGTGTTAATGTGTGCAAACAAGGCAAAACAGGTATCAGCTACAGCTGTTCTACTTAGTTAAAGTTCATTTTAGTGTGTTTTTTATGTGATTACAGCATCTTTCAAATGATCCTGAAGGCATCAGTCTTTGTAGAAAAATGAAACGTTCCGGGAAAATCGGTGCTTCATTATTATGTGATGCTTTCAGCCCGTTCATCTCAATGTCCTCGGGTTACAATAGATATGTGGGAGCTGCATTGCATTGTACACATGGTGGCTTTAAAAGAAAATTCCGTTTTACGATCTGACCAGCCGCATATAATGAAAGTCATTGAATATTTGCCTGGAGATAACTGCGTAGGCGTTGAGCAAGAAGACAACTGACTCTCTCGCACGCGTCATTTGCTCCGCGAACGAGCCTGCAAAATCATGGGGTCTTTGATTGCGCCGACAAACCGGACGGGCGGCTGGAAACCGCTGAAGCGCGATACAGGTAACGAGGATATTTTTTACAAGCGGACTGCTTTTGAGTTCAATGCCTTTAATCCTCAGACATTATCTGACCAATTGCTCCCGTGCGGTCCTGCTTCGTTAAACAGTGGCCGTCCATCATGACCGCCTGATGGCCACTTTCCCCCGAGTGAATTAACTAGCTAGCTAACATTGATTCTATCCATCCAATGTCACACTGACGAGCTTTCAACACAAGTTGAAATGCATGTGTTGAGCGGTGAATGGAGTGTTGTATAATAACAAACATGTAGGTGTGCTCACCTGTTTCACTTGTGTGGTCCTCTAATGGTTTTGTTGACCTGTTAGACTCTATGCAAGATCTCAGCAAATCTAAATTATAAGGAGAGAATTGGCAGAACTACGAAATAAGACCCAGGTTGTAAAGAGCCTTCCTTTATTTTTTTTCAAAAGAGTTTTATTCTATTTATGTAGTTGTATGTTGTAAGTCTTGGCCTTATGGAATTCATCAGATAATGTCTTATAATAATTGTACCAAATCATATTACACTGAGAGGTCATGCCTTCGTGCTTTAAATACATTTTCCAACGGGCTGGAACTCAAAACCCAAATGGTCTTGAAACATTAAATCCCAAATTAACAGCGTTCTGATTTTCATTCTGTTATTAAAATGAATCTGTATGCACTCAGACAGATTCAAAAAAGGCTCAACAGTCCTCTTAAATTCAATCAGGGTGCACTAAATTGCACTCAGTCATAGACATCAGTCCCCTGAATATGTATGATTTTGATCTCACAATGTTAAAGAAAGTGAAAACAAAACCTTGATCTGCCCCTTTGTCCAGATCCATGACAAAATTGAATGTGTCCTTTCTTGGCCTATGTCCATCCTTCTACAAATTTTCGTGGAAATCCATTTATCATACTGAAAAACAAGCAACCAAAAACCAAACCGCCTTGTCGGAGGTAAGGACACAACTTTAGTTTCCGTTCTCCTACGTTTCATCTTGCTCACCAACGGTACAACCAGTGTGTCTGCAGCTCCACGTGAGCTCGGCCTCTTCGCCTGCATTGACTGGAACATGTAACATGCAACTGACACCAAAGCCTTTACACTCGCTCTGTTAGACTGTTAGCCTTACACAGATGGAAAATCTATATGAAGAAGTGAGGGTGAGGGGGGGAACTCCTTTAAACGCACTGTTGGCCATTTGCTTTGCTCACAGGGAATACACACACACACACACACACACACACACACACACAGATATACACGAAGGAATGATGATTATTATTACCCCTCTCCTTGTGGAGGTTTGGGATGACCTTCTCTGTCCGTCCCCCAGTGTGCTGCCGCTGCTGGGGCTGCTGGTTTGAAGTAGCCAGAGGGCACGCAGAGCCCACTGAGGCCGCGTGATGGATGGACCATGCTTATTTACTGAGGAAAAAACTGCTCTCTGTGTGGTGTGTTTGGTCTGTTCCATGTCCAGTGTGCACGAGTGTGTGGGTGCGAGAGAGAGAGAGAGAGAGAGAGACACACACACACACACACACACACACTGAGAAACAGGTAAAACAAGAGAGGTGAAAAAGAAGGTGGGTGCTTTAACCTTGACATCCCTTCTGGGCAGGATAAGGATGAAATGTGTGTATGTGTGTTCAGCACCCGAGCTGACAGGGCTTTACAGGCCAGAGGATGGTCTAACCTTGGCAGAGAATAGGTTGGACATCAGCCAGTCTCTTCTTCACCTAATCCCAGAGCCGCCCCCCCCCCCCACCGAGCATATATCCTCCACCAGACGCTGTAAAGATGATGGCGTATTTTACTTTATGATCGGATCATATTTCATATTTCTAAATCTCCACCTTTACAGGCCCAAAAAGAGCTCACTGAATATCGCCCCGGCGAGTGCTCAGAGCGGTTCGTGGGCGGTTCCCCCCTGCACCTGCTGATGGCACTATTGAGCTTCTGTGCCCTGCACCGCTATCTCCAGTCCTCAACTGTCAGATAAAAGCAGAAACAAGCACCAAACCACTATGCTGCACCCGCATACCAGGTTCCCCACGTCTCCTCCCTCCCCCGGAGCTCTGATGGATGTGCTTGCCTGCAAAACTACTTATGAAACGCTTAACAATAATAATGTTGTTATTTCTCATTCACTATTCCGCGGAGCTTCCATTTAGTCTCTCCAGCGGAAGTGGAAGGTAAATGACAAAAAACCCACACTTGTCATATAACTAATATAAATGGTGAAAGCATGCAAAACAATAGCTGCATATATGTATTCTAATGGCAGCTGTGGGTGCCACTGGTGCAATTTAAACACTGGCACTGTTGAATGATTAGACGTGCAGGGTAAAACTGAAGAATGGGTGGAAGCAGGCTACGGCCGAAGGGCAAAATAAAGAATAAAATGTGTAATTTGTGTTTTCTTCCCCCTTTTGCTCCATCTAAATGGGTCACACATCGATTTTGTGGTCCTATGATCTATCTAGGGGTTATTTGCGTTTTTACAGGATGTATATGATTAGAAATTAATTGACAGTTCTGTCGGTTTGCCTTACCTCACTCAGTGTACATGTTCGCAGCATGGCCATCTGCGTGTTTTGATCCCGACCTCGCCGTAAGAGCTCATCTTGTTATTCAAAATTATGCTGCATTAGTGAATATCAGAAGAATGTTTTGTCTGGTGCAATTATATAGATCCGCCCTGGCAGTGGGCGCGTATGCATTATTAATACGACAGTGTTCTGTTGGGGTAACTAGCAAAGTTTTGCTGCAGAGGAGAAATCAGATCTGACAAATATCTTGTTTGTCACTGAAGCGGGCTCCCGACAATGACTAATAAAAAGATGGAGGCAGAGGCAGAGAGGGAGGCTTTCTCTCCAAACAGGCAATTTTCTTCTTGCCTTAACCCTTACCCTGACCCTACCTCTAACCTCCACCCTGTCCAATACCACGGGCAAAGAGCACATATTTCATGTGTTCAATCATTGTCGCTGACGTTATGGCCATTGGCTGTGCTGTCAGCCATGACTATATACTGGCTAACCCTCAGGTCCCCACAAACACAGCGACGGCGGCTCCTCAGCCTCCCACCGTGATGGCTGCCTGGGAAATAGAAGTACAGGCGCCCTGTGATCATTCCAGGAGCCATCCTGCCTAACAGCTCTGGGCTTTATGGCTCCGCTGCTTCTGATGATTCACACTCTGTCGTATAGTGCAAGCACAGCTACACGGACAGGCAGATTCATGGGTGCGCACACACACACAGCACACACACGGATGCACGCACGCACGCCAGCAAGGCTCATACACAGGTACGTGGAGGAAAAAAAACAAGATCCATTCCTACACACAGGGAAACACACACTGCTATACACAAGGGCAAATCACACACACACACACACACAGTTGAGGAAAAGAAATACCACTTGCTGTGCACATTGCAGCAAAACACATTTCTGCAAAGACACACAAAAATGATTTGCACTTCTACACTTGTGAGGACACTGTGATCTATAACCCCAAAGTTAAAGGGTAATTCCAGTTTATTACAGCCTGGGTTTTAGTCTTGTGCAGGCCATCAAGTGCTCACCAGGGTACTTTTGATTTCTGTGAAGATAAAGCAAAAGAAAAAAATATATAGCCAAACTCATGCAGAAGACAGACAAATTGTAAACATCCATCACAGTTTACAGCATGTCTGATCAACTGACTGCTTGTTTGTCTCGCTCCCTCTGACTTTGTCATAGCAATGTTCCCAGATCGCAGCTATTGCTGTGTTGACTGTAGTCTCATCAGGACCGATGGAAGTGGAAAAACGTTTCTATATGAAAATGACACCTAAGTTGCAATAAACTGGAATTATCTTTTTTGTAAAAGATTAGTTTAACCTTGAGCCTATAAGTGAACCGTATGTGTGTTTAGGCCGATTGCAGAGAATTTTTAGATGGTGCGCAATTATATAGAAGGTCAAAGTGACGATGTAATTAGACCTCGGTTCACCCAGGGCCGAATTAATTGACATGAAGACGAGCGAGATGAGCATGTTTGAACTTGAACAAAACATTTGTGGCTATTCCGGGGAGTTATGAGTCAGCTTCAGGAGGGAAAAGGAGAGAAAAGAGTGAGAGACCGGAGGGAAATTACAGAAAAACAAATGAGAGTCTCGTGTGAGTTAAATCAGATAGTGAGATGAACACACGCGCGGCTAATGTACAGTCAATACGTTGGTGCAAATGAACCCACAGCACACATGAAAATTGGCTTTAGGTCTGAACACATCCTGCTGGCACTGTTGGGTTTCTCTCTCTAATATTGAAAGGTCTCGATCCTGTAACACTGTAACGTGGCTTGAGATAATGTATGCTGCGACATTTGCTGCTGTAAAGAAAGAAAATTGAATTGAATCCTGAAAACAATTACTCTGATAACAGCCGTTTGGCAACGTGAGACGCCGTCATGGTCCAAGCGTATTGGTCCGCACAGAGCTAGAAATACAAGTGGTGTATTGACTGTCAGATTCAATGACAGACACAAACAATGCACACACCAGTGTGCACACCCACAAACACACACACACAGGCCTCTCTCTCTCTCGCAGTCGGAGCTGGATAATTCCCCCGTCCCTTCTTCTGCACGGATAAAAATGTCCCACCACCAGTCGTACACCATATTTTAGTTGCCTTGGTAACCTCACGGCGATTTTAAGACCCCATTAAAATCACTCAGGATGGAATAAAGAAAACAGATCTAACAAAATCCCTCTTAACCTTTACCAATCCTCTCCCTCTTCCCCTCTCTCCGCCGTCCCCTCATCCTCTGTCTCCCCAGACTGCTATTCAAATCCACCTGTACCGCTTCAACCTTCATCATCCGGCACATTTTCTCTCTCCGTTCCCTCTGTTCCGACAGACTATTATAACTTCTCCACTCATTTCTTTGCCTCCCTAATCCCTTGGCTTCCCCCCCTTTTCTCCCTCTCTGGTCCCGTTACTCCCCCTGCTCACACACTCTGTAATACAGTTCCCTTCTACCTCGCGGCTATCTCTGTGCCGCCTTTTCATCCCCCTCCCTTCCCCTTCATCTCTATCCCACCATATACTCAGAGATGGAGTGGATGGACCTTCCCCATCTGTCAACCCCAGCTATGACATTTTATCCCTCTCATCCTCTTTTCCTTCCCTCTGTATTGCGGTTCCTCTCTCTCTCTCTCTGTGCAGGCCCCCTTTTGGCCAATTTCCTTTGAATGCAGATGTGAGCCACTGCATAAACAGCACGCTGTATATTTTCACTGAGGCATCGCCGATTGAAGTCCAGCCATGACCAGTGCATCGCTTATCCCTTGCATCCCTCATCTCGTCCTCGCGGGTGTAAATGAACAGTACCCTTCACTTCTGTGTCTCGATGTGAATGAATGATGCATTGTGATCTGCAACATCAAAGTTGTGTTGTTTTATTCATACATCTACATTATCCGGCTGCCCTTGGCGTGTGTCAGAGGAGAGTGCAGTTTAGTGTCTGGGAGCGAGCTGACACTGTCCTGCCCCGGCCACTGTCACACTGATGTATGGCCGCAAATTACAGCGATAAAAGCCTGACGCTGCTACTGTTACCAGCCACTCCAATGCACTTAATGCGGAACGAGAGGGAGGGAGGACGAGGAGAGTGTGCGTGGTGCAGTGCACGCTCACTTGTGTTTGTTATTTCGAGTTGTCCCCGTCCCTCCGGGAGGCCACGACGAGGTAAATTGGATGTACTCTATCTACAACTATCAAGGTGTCGCTACAAGTATGTGCGTGCGCCAGGTGAGGTAACTGGAGTGAACTTTCTCTATCACTCCGTGTGTTACTACACCGACAATGTCAGCGTGCAGCGTTTTTGTCAGATGTTGCAGCTTTGAGCGATTTGTAATTCTCAGCGCAATGGCAGCGAAGACTGAGATGACTTTGAAGAAACGGAGGAGAGGAGGGGAGAAGACGGAAGGGGAAGACAGAGTCATGAAGTTATGAGGAGGGAAGGAGGAGAGATGACAGGAAGGGAGGCGGACTGGGGAGGGGGGGGGGCAGGACAGGAAAGTGAGGAGAGGCAGAGAGGGAGTCACGTTGGAAAAGATGGAGAGAGAAGAGGGCGGAGGGAGGAAACAGATAAATGAGGACAGGGGACGTTATCGGAAAGAAAGACAAAGATATGATGAGGTGGCGAGAAGGACAGAGCTCAACTCAAATGTCATTTTAGAAAGTGTTACAGTTAAAACAGCCACATTGTGATGGAAAAAACTTTCGTAATCTGAGCAGAGCACTGGAGATTTGGAAGACACTGTTGCACAGAGACTTGCATCAAGCCGTCCGACCTCATGTGATGTGACGACTGCGTTATGACAAAATCTTTGCAACGTAAACTACTTGTTGGGGAAAGAGTAGGACCTACAGCTAAAAGAAATGAGAAAAGGAGAGTCATTTTACAGTTGGAAAAGGTCCTTGTCAGTTCACTGTGGTGGACAATCTCCGCAATGGACACAATGAATGTAAATGACTTCAAACCTAGTTTGGCATTTCTTATTATTGATCAGCCAGGGGGTGATTAGCATAGCTTAGCATGAACGCCAGAGGTAAGGGAAACAGCTGACGTGACTAAAGTAAATAAAAAAAACCTGCCTAAACGTCTCTCGACAGCTCACTTGTTAACATGTTGTCTCTCATTTGAAAGATTAAAGTTCCAGTTGTGGTTACATGTTGTCTCTATTCCTTATCAAAAAATAAGATGATTTCAGTTTCAATTTTGAACAAACAAAACTATGGAAAATATGTTGAAGAATAGAAAAAAAGGTTTGCAGTCTTGATGTGAGACCTTGTCGAACAAAAACATGACCTTTGAACTTTCACTTGTAGAAAGAATTCACACGAATTGGGAAGATTCAGAAATAGAAATGTGAACTCTCAATGAACTGTACTGAAATTTTCCCTCATAGGAAAATATCACACACACACACACACACACACACACACACACACACACACACACACACACACACACACACACACACACACACACACACACACACACACACACACACACACACACACACACACACACAACTCCGTGTTCTGAATTTAAATTCACAGAAAAAAGCTGATGTGCAGGGTTGGCGACGTTGTTCTGTCTTCTTTTCTCGCTTTCCAAAGACGAGTGCTGCGGTATGAAAGTCTTACCTGAAGAGAGGCAATGGAATCTTAATTGTACACCACATGCAATAGAATTCAACAAAGCAAAAATATATACCAGAAACATATAATCAAATGAATCTTATGTTAAAATAAGATTCATTTGATTATATTCACAGGAAGTGTAAAACCTGTTATCATATTAATTTCTTTAAAAAATCCATCTAATATGTGAGGGAAGTTTGGGGTTTCTGCTAAACCAGTGAATAAATAATTTCATGACTTAGTAGATCCAATATAACCACATAGCTCGTTGTCCCTTTTTTCCCCCTCTAAACATTATGAAAAAAAATCCCTGAGACATTGTCTATAATTGTTCTGGCAGGATACATGAGGGTCTGAAGCGTGTGTGTGTCTTTGTGTGTGTGTGTGTGTGTGTGTGAGAGAGAGGTAATTTGTAAACCTCTGTTGTTTTGTGTTTGCATAGTGTGAATGCATGAATCTGTGCTTGGTAGCTGAATGCTTCGATGTGCATGAGTGTGCGTGTGTGTGTGTGTGTGTGT
Organism: Scophthalmus maximus; assembly: GCF_022379125.1. Lineage (NCBI taxonomy): Eukaryota > Metazoa > Chordata > Actinopteri > Pleuronectiformes > Scophthalmidae > Scophthalmus > Scophthalmus maximus. Next base: position 7,192,520 of record NC_061529.1, read on the forward strand.
GTGTGCGTGCGCGTGCGTGTGTGTGCGCGCTGCCTCACCACAGCCTCGACCATTCAATTGATTTTTCCTGGCCGTCTGTCGGGATCTCATTTGAGTTTCCAAATCATTCAATTTCGCTGAAATTACAGCCAGAACCCCGGGACAAAATCCCAGAGAGAAAATAACCCTGAGACCAAACCAAGGCCTTTCTCCACAAACACGCCTTGAAAACAGACCAGTCCACTTTCCTGGTAAACAGCTAAAACAGCCATGTCCACATATTTACGACCAACCACTTAATGGCTTCCTCCCTGGTGAACTTGATGCTGAACCTAATGGAGTAGAGGATAATTGGCTCACTGTATGGATTGGTGTTAAAGTCAGTGTGTATGCGTGTGTATGTGTGTGGCTTTGCTCTTCAGTGTCAGTAGGGTCTTTGCTTCTTAATAGTCACTATAGTTTTTGTTTTTTTTCCTGGTTGGATCTGGGATGGGTGTGTGTGTGTGTGTGTGTGTGTGTCACAGACAGGTGCAGAATACCAATGAGGAGAGCAGTTTCCATAGGAATGGAGTTATCAGTCCACTACTGATCACGGATCAACCTCGATCTCCATGCAATTTCAGTTTAATGAGCTCAATTGGAATGAAAGTTAAGAAACAAGTATCGCCAAAGCAATTAGGGCAGAACACGGTTAGCGTATCATTTAGACAAGAATGAGACGTGGTACCGGTCTAGGTTTGTGTTGGGAGTGGGTGTGAATTTGAGTGTGTGCCGAGCATCATTCTTCCAAGGAAGAATTTGTTGAATATCAACACATTGCTGCTCATTTTAGACATTCTGGTTTTATATGTGGGTTTGAAATTTGAATAAGGTGATTGAAATGCAAAACGACAGAGCAGGTGAATTGCTTTGGTGTGTTATATTCTGCTTTACGAAAGGAGAACTAAATGCAACAGAATAACATTTAGAATCGCATTGAAGAAGAAAAGAATCTGAATACATTTTTATAATAAAAAATTGCCAAAACAGTAACACAAAATCGAATGAATGAAAGAAAATGAAGAAAAGAAGATTAGTTAACTGTAGGAATTAGAGTAGAGTAGAGTGTTGACTGTGACAACATGTTGTTTTATCATGGTGTCACAGACGTGGGTCAGGGGCCATTCTGCATTTTTGTAAAAAAATAAAATGTACGTTTACGTTTGCAAATGTTGCTTATTCACTTTTTATATAGTCCTGTACAGTTAAGTTAAACGTGTGTGTTATGTACGTGACACTTCAATGCAAACACTGACACTTTATTGCTGACCCCATATTTACTTATTGTTGAGGAGTCGTTGTTGTTGCCGTCATCATTCCACAAATAAATAATGCTATCCCCTGATGAAGATCATGAAATCCGGTTGAGGAAAAAATATATTTTTTATTAAATGAATTTCTATTTTCAAGAGTTTGACCTATGTTCATTTTATCTCATTTTTTAGACCCATGATTATTCGAATCAAGGGTCCATGGTTTGAAGGTTTTGTTTTACAGCCTCTATTTTGTGCAACATAAATAAACTTGATTTGACAAAGGTAATAAAAGATCCGAGCTGATGATAACGAGATCAGTTGCAATTTTCCTGGGATCTGCTCTCTCTCTCTCTCTCTTTTTGTCCTGATAAAAGCATCTGCTGCCAGACATACAAACACACACACACACACACACACACACACTAAAAGCCCGGGCACCGATTCGCACGGACAAATAAACACACACTTAAAAAGCAATATGGCGTACACTTGGGAGCGTACAGCGTCTCTCAAAGCACATTGTAGCTTTGCTGGTCAGGTGCGAGACAGCTCATGTAGAGAGGTGTGTTGCCATCGGGGAGCAAACGAAACCCCGACACGGAGACTTTATTAAAGACACGACAGGTGACGGAGGTCCAGGAGAGACGGGCTCCATCGACTCAGACACAGGCATACAATTCTCCCATCTCCCTGTCTCCCTGTTCCTCCTTCCCCTTTAACACCCATTGATTGCTTTCATCCCGTAATAACCTCTCGGTCCCATCGCTTCCATCCTCCGACTGCCGTTGTCTCTCTTTTCACTCCTGTTCTCTGCTGAATTTCCGTGTCTACCTTCTATCTTTGAGCATGCCCCCCAGCCACCTCTGTCTATTCTTCATCTTTCCGCCCGTGCTCCCCTTCTCCACCACCTTTGCTTGCTCTTCTATCTCAGCTTCCTCCTCCTTATCGTTCTCATCCCCTCAGCTCATACCTTTAAACCCTTCAAGCTCCCACACCCCCCTCCCCTCTCACTCTTTTCCCTGGCCTTTTCTACCACTCTCCCTTGGTTTCCATCCCTCTCCCTGTCTCTCCTTCTGTTCTTGGTGTTGCAGTAAAGGTCAGGTGAGCTCCATGAATAAGCTGTAGATTTATGATGCTGCCACCTCTCAGGAATCACTGTGACCACAGCCAAACAAAAACAACAACGCAATAGACCGCAATAGATCGCCGGAGCCCCATTCGGCAAACGCAGGGGTTATTAATGAGGCTACGGCCCGGTGCACTAGAGGTTGGGGGAGTGGTTAATGCTGTAGGTACACACACACACACACACACACACACACACACACACACACACACACACACACACACACACACACACACACACACACACACACACACACACACACACACACACACACACACACACACACACACACACACACACACACACACACACACACACACACACAATCTCAAACACATAGACCTTTATGAAAAATGCACAGTGGTGTTTCCCAAACAGTTTTTTTTTTCTTTCATGAAAACCCTACAGACCGAAAAAAGAATATCTAAATATTTGATATATATAGATATTACATCTCCATCCATCCATAAACCTTACCGCTGAGGGTCACGGGGGGCAATCCCAGCTGACACCAGCGGCATAGGCGGCGTACACACCCAGGACACGGGTCTATCCCAGGATTGAAATATAAAAGACAAACAACCGCTCACATTCACACTCACATTCACACTCACATTCACACCTACGGCCCATTCAGAGTGGCCAGTTAAGCCAACACTACTCACGCCTTTGGACTGTGGGAGGACACTGGAGTACCGGAAACCCACCCAGACACAAGGAGAACATGGAAACTCCACACAGAAAGGCCCTATAGCTGGCAAGTGACAGTGCAAACCACTGCTGCCCAAGCTAAGATTACTGAAGTTAAAATATACGGCTTATACATATATTTTTTTGCTAAAAGTAATGGATTTTGGTTGGAAATTGAAATATTAATCCAAGGGGGGCAACCAAAACATGAGCTAAGACTAATGAATAAACAAACATCAGCTAAAAGTGAAATAATAAAAACAAACAAGAAATAATAATGATAATAATAATAATGTGATGCTTAAAGTAAAACAAAATAGCAGAAAGTAATGGACAGACAGTTGAAATAGGTAAATAAAAGTAATATCTTCAAAAGTTAAAGTAGATTCAAATTGTTGACTGTGGACTAATGGTTTAAATTTTGAGCTCTAGGTAATGCATGAATGGTTGAAAGGGATCAGAGTAAAGAATAAAGTTTAAATATCGCTAGTAGAATAAAGTTTAAAATAATTCTGGGTTATCTCCACCTGGCGTCAATGGAAGCTGCACCCTGTGTCTTGACTTTTCACTCTTGCAACTCTGAAACGTGCACTTTCATTCTTGTTGTCCTCCTCTAGCGCGAACATACACTAAATGTGCACTGATAGCCTCAAATCCAAACAGCGCTCACGTTACACTCGACATAGATCCCTGTATGCAGTCAGCCATAGTGGTCGTTGTTACTTTGGAGTCAACGTTTTCTCCAAAAGTGCCACATTTGTGAAAAACGCTGGATGGAAATAGACTGGAATTATCTTTTAATGCGAGACACTGTGGAGCGCGTCCCTTTTAAGGACACACCCCCTCATGACGTCGGCCCCTCCTGGCACGATGACTGGCTGATTTTAAAAAAGGGAGATGGCGCGTACTCACGGAGACACAAACACCCACCCCGAGGAAGAGGCCAGACCGTCCCGGTGTCGCCAGCTTGTGTCAACCCCTGGCACCTCGTGGTTCAGTCCGTTCTACGTTCACCATCGCTGGATCCAGCTTATATATCCGCATCTCACCTCGGCCCGGATCGTTCGTCGCCGGAGTCCGCTGCTCGACTTCCGGGAACTGGAGGTAACGCCGGTAAACCCGGTGCGCACAATATAGCTGCAATCAGGACACGAGGTACCACTCCGACTGACTTTTGGGCGACCTAAAACGGCGACACGTGATTGTAAATCAATTTCATCTGCTTTGGTGCAAATTAAAGTGACAAGAGTTGTAGAGCTGCAACAGTTAATCGATAATAAATGAATAGGCAATTATTTTGATGCTCGATTAATCGGTTCAAGTAGTTTTTATGGGGGGGGGGGGGGGGGGGGGGGGGGGGACTTCCAAAGTCTGTGATTTCAGCTTCTTAAATGTTATTATGTTCTGGTCTCTTTGCCCCTCTGTGACAGTTAACTGAATATCTTTGGTGTGTGGACAAAACAAAACATCTGGTGGCACGGTTGTCATTTTTCACTATTTTATGACATTTTATGGACCAAACAACTAATCGATTAATCGAGAAAATAATAGACAGATGAATCGATTATGTAAATGATCATTAGTTGCAGCCCTAAACAGGTGCGATGGAGAGGCAGAAGCAAGACATCCCAAAAAACGGAATCTATAGGGTATACAAATACAAACCAAAACAGAATTTACACGAGTGAGCGTTATCATCCTGTGCAGTTCAATCATCGTCGCAAATACGAGCATCTTCCCCCCCAAAGTCAGACACTGTGACAGGCTGATTTTCTGGGGATATGGTCAAATGTTCTGCTAACTACATAGATGTGCAAAGGGATGAACAGGTTTTTGTTGTGTGTGCAGAAATGCTTTTTTTTTTTTTTTTGCAATAACACAACAGATTAAAGTCTTAATGGTCTTTTCAAGCTTGTGTTCCCCTTTTGAACAATTCCATTATGAGAGAAAAATGTATGTGATTTTGTTTAACACCACCCCCCCACCCTAAGACAGTCTCTGTTCACCTACAGTCCATAAAAAATGAGACGGATTCCCAATTCCGAGAAATTCTTAGAAGCTCTCGCAGATTTTTCCCAGCTTCTCATGTAGTTAGGGGACACTCAGGGACTCAGACAGATAAAATGACCCGTCTGCACCTCCGGCCGGCCTCATTACTGCCTTCTTCCTCACAATTTCCTCGCCCTGCTGCTGCTCCCACCGCCACCCCCCGGGCCTCCCTTGGCGGATATTTTCACTCCCGCCAGTGTTGGGTCGCAGCGGGGTCAACCTCCAGTCAACAGTCTGGATTAAAATTTCACGAGAGCCCTGATGCATATTTCATTGTTCTATGCCCTCTATCCATCATGCTATATATGCTTTTGGCTGCCTGTCTTTTCTCGCCTCAAATCGCCGTCAGTGTTCTGCTCTCCATATTTGTCTATTTTTCACAGTCCAGGCCTCACAGCGGTTAAATGTACTCATAACGTGGCAGTGAGTGACATACATGTAGCTGTCAAGATGCCCTTAGTGACACAGTGATGAATGAAAAAGTAATCTACAAGACTGCCCTAATTGTAATTTGGGCGATGATGGTGATGGTGCTCATAAAAAAAGGGGGATTCAACAGATTCTCCTCTGTGTAGGTCGTAGAATTAAAAACTGAAAAAGTTACATGTAGCCAAAATAGAAAACAAACGTAAATGTAAAAAAAAGTAGCTGAGTTAAAAATATTTTCCTATGAAGCTTTTTTTTGCAGGTACACAGGAAAAAAAGAAAATGTTAAAATTGAAATCAATAGCAAATGTTTCAGTCCTCTAGTTTTTCATCAGCCTGCATGGTTGCGGGTCACTTAAATATACTGGGCACAGATGCAATCAGTGAGCCGTTCTATTTAATCAAGTAAAAAAACACTGACTAACAGTATTTACATTGAACATAGTGAAATTGCTGCTGTCAGTGTTAGATAGGCCTGATGGATTATGTATGGTCAGAAAGGAAAGGGAAAAAATTTATTTAGAGAAAATTAAACCAAAAAAAAATAAAAACTCAAGAAGAAGATCCGCAAATCCACAGAGACATAAACCTCGGACATGCAGTACAGTGAGAAATCCTTATTTTCCAGTTTCCCTTTCAGTTCTGTTTGCGTACGTGAGGGACTGTGGCTGCTGCATTTGGAACGAGCCGGAGTCTTGTTCTTTTGATGTGCAAAATGAGCACATTTCAAAACAAATTGAGGATGGTGATGATTAAACTTTTGGAAAAACAAAACGAAAGTTTTAAATCTTAGGAAAAATAACATTTTGCCTTTTTTTTTTTTCAATTAAAAATGTTTTTTTTTTAATTGGCAGAAACTTTTCAAAGACAGCCGGAGTTTGATTGATGTCTGTCAGCAAACATATTAACTTTTAATCAAGAATCAGAAATCGCACATTGACTTTCTGTATGATAATTGCAAGAATAGAATTTATTTGCATGGTATACAAACTCATTTTAAGTTTAGGTATTTTTTTGGAATACTATGTAATATCAATATCCAAAGGGTGTTGAATTAGGAGCAACTGGACTTGGTTATAGATGTTGCTCCTGATTCAACGCCCTTTGGACAACTATGACCTGGATGAGTGAAAATATCCACAAATATCTAATATAAACGTTTATTCAGTATTTTTATGGTTTTTGTGGCTTTTACCAAACACCACTTTCTGCAAGCCCTACACATTTGAGGGCTAAACGACGGAAGTGGCAGCAGCAGGACAGATAGGATAAAACACTGTGGAAGTTTTCCGACACCAGAGATAACAACTATATCCAAGATGGAGAAAACAACAACAGAAGGAGAGAGCGTTGGTGAGTTTTATGGATGTAGACAAAACAGATGGTACGATGACATACGCTGATTAAAAAAGTATAGTGATGTTATTACATAACGTCACCAAATTACAAATTAGTAATTCCTTCTATAGATTCAATTCTTGGCGTTTAGAAAGCTTTGCTGTTGCCGCTGGGTACCTGCACATTTTTAATTTCACTGACGGTCACTGTAAAAATTCATACTGCTCTCAGTTAGCCTGGTCTAATTTTTTCAAATACTAAAATGAAGGGCGAGAGAAGGAAGCAGAGAGAAAAATAATTGTCTTTGATTTTTTTTTTCCTCATCTAGGAAAAAAAGGCAGGGTAGTGGCGAGAGTCTGCCTTCACGTCTTCCCACAGTTTCCCATGGTGAAAGAGAGACTAATGTCATGCTGGTAAAGTACAAGAATTGACTTTTGTTTTCCCACTCCTGAAGGGAGCGCCTCTCTTTAACTGTCATTTCCACGGGATTAGATTTCCAACGGATTTAATTGCGATTTGCTAAACGTCTGCATCCCCTTTCGTCTAGCTCTCGGTCTCTGGGGGGGGGGATTCCACCTCTGTGGTCTTGTCTTTCTGAACCACAGCGATAGTCTCGTCTACCTGAGCTCAGCTGAGCTGCTGTCTGATGCTTTCCAGCCTCTGTGCTGCTGAACTCTGGCTGACCTGCCAGTAGACGGGGTTTAACCCAGCAGTGACCCCACAGCCTCTCTGCTCACCACCCCCACCATCTCAGGGGTAACACATTCTCCCTCACTCACTCACACACACACACACACACACACACACACACACACACACACACACACACACACACTGTTGTGTATCCATTTGTTTTCAGCATATTGTTTTTTTTATTGTGTTTTTAATCTTTTAGACGTTTTTCAACCCGAGCGCTCTTACATCGAGCACTTGTTTACTGACCCCGAACTAATTAAATTATAAGCACAATGAATTAGGAGTAAAATCTTGACCATTTTTTTACCACTTCTTCTTCTTAAGTATTTCATTTAAATAAATAAATATATCCCTATTTATTATTATTAATTAAATTATACTGCACCGTCATCTTATCTCTGCTGTTTTTCCAATAAACCACCTTGCATCGGAGCCTGTGCAAAACCAGGACATTGGATGAAAATCAATGCTCCTCTGACCTTCAAGAGATAGTGGTACTTTGAAGTTTATTTGTAAACATTTTGACATTGCCCATACTTATTTTCATCTTCATAAAGAATCATTTTAAAGTACTAATTCCTTGAGCAACTGTGCCCCCATAGCACTTATCCAGAGTGCATTCTGAACCTTCTTGCCTAAATCTAACCTTAACCTATACCTTACTATTATCTTAAATCAGGTCATTCGCCTTATGATTTACATTTTGAGGACTTGCTTTAAGGTCCCCACATCATAAATGATACCTGGACAGCGCACACACAAACACAATGCACACAAACGTACAAACATGGTAGATTATGTATGCAAGGCAGTGTGAAGGCAGTTTGAAGCTACTGTAGATGGCTTCAGTCAACAACACACACACACACACACACACACACACACACACACACACACACACACACACACACACACACACACACACACACACACACACCTCACTGCAGGGGGCTCATGGCAAACGAAGCATATGGCTCTTTAGAAATTGTGCTGCTTCTGAATGAAAATTAGTCTGCATGATTGTTGGTCTGTTTGCATATTTGTGTCCAAACCCTCCCATGGAGGTGATATGGTTTCTTTCCTGATGAGTGCTCATTTACGGCGTTGACAGGGCAATAGGAATCTCGTGTGTTCACAGATTCGGCTCTTGCCTCCTCGACAAACGCGTTCAAGTACGTGTCAAAACATTCAGACACTTCAAACGCACGCGAGTCAGCTTTCGCGAGGTCATCCGTGGGCCACCCGTCGCCCACCGATCATTCTCTGTGCAGGAAGCGTGCGTGCGCAGGTTGAAATCCAGGAAGTCACTTTAACTGGAGTGCGTGTTCCATTCAACAGCCAGCGCCTATTTTCCTTTGTATGAAAACTTGTGTGATTAAACTAACGTCATCAAAAAAAGCATGATCTGTCTCGTCATTGCTTTAAAAGGGAAAAAAGTCACCTGGGAACTGAAGCTTTTCGCACCCGATGGAGAGAAAAAAAACTGACGGTTTTAAATTTACATGATGAAGAAAATGCATGGAGACAATGCGCTACAAGCAACACAAAAGACAGTATAATGGGGGCGGCAGTCATACATTAAATAACCATTACGATGAAAGGGTTTCTAACTACAAACATTAATGTTGCACATCGCAGAAAAAAATCAGTATGAGTCAACCGTTAGTGTGGCGGAGAATTTCCTTCTTTGTCAAAAAGGAGGTGCGGCGGAGGAGACGGAGGACAAATGATCGCTGAACTGCAATGGGACTCAAATAATAGGCTGTAAAGCGCCGGAGCAATGGTGTCTGATTCTGTGTCGGAGGCTGACAAATGTCTGCAAATTTGTGTTTTGTCAAGTAAAAAAATGTAAACTGTACTCACAGGCTTGTGTTAAATGTTGGTATACAGTAGCCGTGTGTGTGTGTGTGTGTGTGTGTGTGTGTGTGTGTGTGTGTGTGTGTGTGTGTGTGTGTGTGTGTGTGTGTGTGTGTGTGTGTGTGTGTGTGTGTGTGTGTGTGTGTGTGTGTGTGTGTGTGTGTGTGTGTGTGTGTGAGAGAGAGAGAGTGTGCGTCACACCGTGTATGACTGTGTGTATATTTGTTGTTGAAAGTGGGACTAAGAGCATTACATGGATGAGCGCTCTGCTGACTCCCAGCAGGGTTTTTAGACAACTTAGTGTCCATCGTTTTCTCTTGTAACACGCACGTACGCACACACACACACACACACACACACACACACACACACACACACACACACACACACACCACTTTGTGTGAAACACCTTTCCCAGGTCATTGTAAGTTCTTTCAGGGTGAGTGTCTGTATGAGTGACAGCTCGCCCTTAGCTGCAACATGAACTCCTGGTACAATCAACATCAAGTCAGACAGTGGTTGGCACCGCGGCGCACGGCTCACTTCATAAAATGAACAAATTCCCCAAAATAGTTGAGGATTCCTGCTGTGATCAGTCCATTAGTTAAAACAGGATGTGGTTCATTTCATCGTTGTACACGCTTCAAGGGCAGAGCTAAAGTGAGACCTGCTCTGCCAGAAAGTAAATACAAAAAATAAGTGTCTACATTAAGTTAGCCTAATTAAACTCATTTTCTTTCCTTTTTTTTTTTAAACAATAAGGACTTTGGTTGCTATCCATTTACTGTATATCAAAATTATATATAGTCACCGGCTCTGGAATGTGAAGCCAATTTAGAAGTGTCTGAAATCTGTGTTTTGCAGCCAATCCCAGCTGACATTGGGCAAGAGGCGGGGTACACCCTGGACAGGTCGCCGAGGCAGGGCCCACATACAGAATCGTACAACCAGTCGTCAACACGCCTACTCGCTCGCCGTGAATCCCTCAGAGATTTTCATTCTGCTACATTCTGCTACATTCTCCGGACATTTGACTAAGGGGGGCATTGGCAGGAAGAGTTCTGGAGAATGTCCAGAGCGACACCTGCAGACATTTGTGTTCTCGCATGAAAGCCCCAGCGGAGAAAACTGCTGCCCTCCTGTTTTCATTTTTTGAAATATATGAATATCGCTTTCATTTTCAAGGTTTTCCATGGTGGAACCCCACAAATTGTTTCAATAACTACTTTGTAGTTATGTACTTTTGAGAAGGTTTTTTGGGGGAAACTGCACCCCTGGTGGACACACTGGGTAGTTCCCCCTACCTTGTAAACAACTTGGAAGGTACAAAGGGCTGAATTTCAAAAAGCCAACTCTGTAAACTTTAACATCTCCTGCTCCTCTTCGAATCCTCTCACCTACCAGAGGCCACCAATCGAGCTGACGGGGTCAGAAAAAGCCATTTTCACCACAGAAACGGCAACATTTTCTCAGGACACCTTCCATTGATATTTTATTAATCCTGCACTTTGCTCCTCTGCTTTTTGTACACAACACATCTCCACACAAAAACCTCCAGCCAACCCTCCTAATATTATTTGCATGAGTGTGTGTGTGTTTTGAGGTTTTGTTTGTGACATGCATACATTCATGTGCTGTTTTCTGAGGCGTATCAGTCGTAAACTCTCCCATCTTTGTGTGCACGCCATTGTTAATTGATCTAAGATGAAACAGTTACTCCGTCTGCAAGGCAGCCGCTCTGCTGTGTCAGATTCATGATTTAATACGTTCGCTGCCCTAACAGGCATCAACCGGCGCCCGATAAAATGGAATACTGAAGCAACGCCACTGTCGCACGATGTAGGCGGCCCCCGATGGAAAAAGACAGCAATTACAGAAGGAAACAAACTTCAGCCCTGGGAGATTCCTCCATGTTTTGAGAGACGGCACAGAATTCAGTGCAGGTCCTAAGAATGGTCCTTATTAAAATGCCCAAGACAGATGAGAATGAATAGAGAATTGTCGCCCTTTGATTGCTGAGTAGAACGAATACGGAATTGCTTGCTCCGAATGTGGAGCGCTTCGCAGCGTACAGTGGAACTCCTCAGACTGTAGCTGTTAATATTTAAAAGGAGCGACGTGAAATTCAGAGCCGAGGGTGGCTGAGGAAGAAAAAAAAAAAGGGCGAGGGCGAAGTAGGGGAAGGAAGACAGCGGCTGAGGGGGGAAGGCAGAGACGGAAGCAAATGGAGGAAAATGCTTGATCATGTCGCGAACAAGAAAGAGCAAGAGACGGAGCCAGAGAGAAGAAGAGGAGTACGTCCGGCCGCTGTTTTTCATTTTTATTTGAACCCTTGAACCCTGAATGACTTCCCGTGGGTGGAAACGGCCTGTCAGCGTGTGTGTGTGTGTGTGTGTGTGTGTGTGTGTGTGTGTGTGTGTGTGTGTGTGTGTGTGTGTGTGTGTGTGTGTGTGTGTGTGTGTGTGTGTGTGTGTGTGTGTGTGTGTGTGTGTGTGTGTGTGTGTGTGTGTGTGTGTGTGTGTGCGCAAAAAAAAGAGAAAGAAAGAGAGTGTGTCCACGCTTACATCAGCAGTTCCAACACCTCATTTCACCGCCTCAGCACCCCTCAGTATTGCACCCTGTTCTCTTTACGCCCCATCTCTTCTCCTCTATTTCGCCTCCACCCGGCCGCTGCTCCACTGTGTCACCAGGACGGCTATTTACTCTCCCCTCTCTGTCAGCATGCAGCTCTTTTGCTGCCCTTTAGTCAGTCGGTCAGTCAGTCAGTCAGCTCGATTTGACTTATCTGACTGGTTTCTCGACTGGCTGTCAGTCTGCGTGCTTGTCGGTCACTCAGTCGCTCTGTATCTCGGACTGCTCCTCCTGTCAGCCTATTTGTCAGTCCCTCCCTGTGAGTTTGTCTACAGGTCAGTTTCCTCATGATTTTAAAAATGATCCCCCCCCCCCCTTTTCCAGGGAAGAATGATTCCTGGGGAAACACAGAACTGCAGATAATTATAGAATTATTAAAAAAACACCCATTCACATCTTTTGATATTATTTCATCTACTTACTGTAGAGTAATTGGATTCTGTGTTTAAATATACTCAAATATATTTTTATCACTTTTTAAGGTTTTCTATACTAAAATGTATCCAGGGGGAAATTATTCCTGGAGTTGTTGAGTTAATCTAAAATTCAAAACTGCAGATAATTATAAAATCATAAAAACACGATCATTCACATTTTTTCAAATTATTCTTTCATCTACTTCCTGTAAAACGGATTAGTTCAGTAATTGAAAGCACCCATGGCTGCATCATTACTGTGGTGTTATATGTTAACTACACGCGCAGCTTAAGCGGCGATATGAGCCATAATCTTTTAACTATTTATACTCAGTACAACTATGATTCCTCTCGTCGTGGCATATTATCATTATCTTCTCCTCTGTGGCCCTCAAAGACGGTTACAGGTTACAGTTACAAGACAGGACATTTGATTCTGCGGTAGTATTTATCAATTTTGATTTAGATATAATATTACATTGCAATATAATAATTTGATCTAGTTTCCATCAAATCCTGTCGTGTCTTTTATTTACAGTATATGTAAACACTCAATTGAACACAATCACACGGACGCTAAAACTCACAATTTTATTTTTCAATGGAAAAGAGAATTCATTTCTTTGAGATTTCCCAGCAGTCAACCGCAGACGTAAAGTTCTCTTTGTGCTATAATCTGTTGACCGATCAATTAAACTGCACAGTTTGAGACCCATTAATTATGCAATACAGCATGAGTCATATAACACATGGCTGCGATGCGTCTTTATTGAGCTCCTTAATGGCACTCTCTGTGTTTATGTGCGTCCGCGTCTGGTCAGCGATGTGCAACCAAGAGTGTCTGTGAGCGTCTGCGTGTGGTTGCATACTTGCATAATTATACCTTTGTGTCTCTGTGTGTGTGTGTGTGTGTGTGTGTGTGTGTGGCTGCCTTCGTGCCTCATGTCTTTATTTTACCCTCATAATTAAAAATCCAGCTTCATAGTTGCTCATCCTCTGTGACAAATGAGGTCTGTGTTGGCCGTGACCTAACCAAAGTCCGTTGTCTTGTTTTAATGCCCCGGAGAGAGAAGCTGAGAAGTGGGTCGAGAGAAAGAGAGGGATGGAGAGCGTGTGCACGTGTGCCGACCTGTGCGGGTTGTTCGGGCCAGGATTCATGTTGTTGCAATTCCCACAGCGAGACGACTTGGCTTTGATTCAGAGGACACTCGGTGGAACCTAGGAGGCCCGGGATGCTGACATTGCCCACCTGTTTAATATTTTCTATGTGCAATAGGTGCACTGCAGTGGCTCAAAATAAAAATCCATCTCTAAGATGGGCGTTATCAGCTCCTGCAAGATTTCATTAAGTCAATCAGCCGCCTAATGCTTTCATCTATCACAGTTTTTTCTTAAAGCAACCTCTAGCTGTAAGCACATGTGGGTCCACCTGCTGGGCATTTCTGTTTGTGCTGCAGACTGGGGTTTTTGGAGTCTCAGAGTTGGCAGACATCCTCTGAGCCATACCAGAGGTGCAGGTTTGGAGGCAGGGAAGGGTATCGCACATTGCCCTGATCAGGAAGCACACCGGGTCTTTTCTTTTTCAGTCACTGTGGACCACATCCTGGGTGCTTTTTCCCCATCCAAAGCTGGCCCTGCCCGACTGCAGCAAACCAACAATCTCCTGTTGCCTCTGGCATATGATGGTCTTTGCTTGTGTTGCGCTCCACTTATGCCCTGCACGAGCTTGGGCCTTGGTTGTTTTTGGACGGCGGGATGAGGTGAGTCTCCAGATGTAGTTGTTAGCTGTTTTGTACATTTGTTTCAGGCAAATCTGTAGTTAGATACATTTAAAAGTAACACTCCCCAATACCGGTTACACTTTGCAATGTTTTGCTGAGTTTCTTTGAGTCAAAACCCTTACATTGATGAAAATCATTAGATGGAGCTGATAATAGAAAAGTAAATGTGAGAGCGACAACTGTTGAGACGCATCGATGTGGAGACAGCACGAAGCGCTTTTCTCCCCCACGGAGAAACATGTCAGAGCCTGTAATGAGTCTTCCGCTCTCATATGAAATGAAAGCACACCATTATCACGTCTCCATCATTCTCATATTACAAGTGAAATGACAGGGGGCACCAAAAGGAGAGGCAGAGTGAGATGCTGAGATGAGGACATGGAATCATCATAAGAATACCTTGCAGAAATATTATCTCCTTCTTTGTATATGTATTCCATAGGATCTCTAGTTGGGAAAGGGATTTGGTAAATGATATTTCCATTCATATTAAGCCACAGTCATTTCAAGACGAGCGTGTCCCATGCGCCAGTGAAAAAAATCCATTATTAACATCAAAACTTTTGTCTTCGCTCGATCGGGGAAAAAAGATGAAACAGTGCCACATGCAATTACCATAACACTAAAAAAAAAGATATGATAAAAGTAATGGATATGGGTAATTTTTTTGACAGGACCAACCATAAGGGGTGGAAATATGGAAAACCATTTGTTGGGGTTGGACATTGTTCAGCTCTTACCTCTTGCCGACTCTGCAGTCCATACATCATGGACATCAATATGAATTATAATAAAGTGGCATCAGGCTCGCTGGCTTTGATCTCAGCCCCACTTTATTTAGCTTACGATGATGAACCTAGAAGAAACTCATCAGCGGGACTAGAATGAGCAGCTATAATTGTCTTTACAAGGTCATAGAGTGATCTTTTTTTTGACGGCATTTTTCATTTCTTTCAGCTAATATCATTGGACAAACTCATATCATTGGACAAAGGAGGATGATGGGTTCACCCCCTGGGGGGGGACCATGTTCTTGTCATGGTCTTATAGCCCCCCCCCCCCCAAAAGAAAATACCCCAACAGGACCGTCTCAGAGAGAAGAGAGTCTGGTGGTGGCTGAGATTTACACGTGTAAGTGTAAAGCACTGTGCCATCACAATATACATGTGCAAACACATTTATATTTGTGATAACAAAAGCCTCTAACAAAAGAATTGGAAGCAATAAAAAAAAGAAGTGAAATTGGACTTGTCCAGACAGGGAAATGCCTCAGGAACCTGGTGACCTGAGCTGACTTTCAACCCCCCATGTCCTCCCCGCTTGTCTCCCTCCACGTATTTTTCCGCTGCCTCAGTGAAAAGAGGTGCAAACCTTCCCCGCTGACCCTAAAAAAAAATAGGGGAAAGGAAAGAGATTAGCACAGTGTGTTTTGGGGCTTTGGGGACGGAGCCAGAGAGCAGCTACTGAGTTCACAGTCAAGCAATTATCCCAACTACTGGGCAGTGTGTGTGGTAAGCCATCAATCACTGCACTTATTCCGAGGAGGTATGATACCCGACTCCATCAACAGCTTACGAATCAGTCAAACATTTCTGTGATGCAACCGGGAGACAAGTTCAAACTCCGAATCACTTATCGAGTTGACATCCACCTTGACACACTGCAGTGCTCAGGGCTGGGATGCATCACTTGTTCAAGCTTCCGCCGTTCAATGTGCACAACTGTTCTTCTGCCGTCGATTTTGTGTCCTTTTCTTCTCCCTCGCTGAACTCTGACATTCCCTCCACGAGCATGCGGAAAAAATAACAATGGGCATAGACCGCATTCTTGTTTTTTAATGGGGTTTGTGCCCACATGAATCTGGAGGCATCGGAGCTGGCTTCGCTATGTAACATTTCACCGCAGACTGAAAAGGATGATGAAAAGGGCTCGGGCTGAGGGCTCCAGGAGGAGAGATGGCGGTGTTTAATAGGGTCCGCCGTTCCTCTTCCCCCGCTGCGATGAGCGCTGGGCTTCAATTCTGCTGCTCCTGTCTGCTCTGGCATTCCTCTGTTGCCATGGCGAAGCCACACTTATTCTCATTCCGGTGGCATTCTGCTGAGTCTGTGCCCAGCTAACACCCAAAGACGTCCACACGTGCACAGACAAAGGCGAGCGTGTTTTTCCTCGAACGCGTGCATGTCGAACCACAGAGCCGCAAATATTGAACGCGGTGCAAAACAAAGGTTGGTCATGTATGCACACATGCAGATGCACATCACCACGCGCTGACAGAGCCCATGCACACATCTCCTGTTTACCATGTGCAAGCATGAAGAGGCTTAAGCCTTGAGCTTGCACCGACTTGACTGCAGATTCATGCTTCAGCCATCTGTCCGCTAACAGCTCTCCGTGTTGGCTGCTTGAACCCTCGCAGGCCAATATCGCATCATGCTGAATCATATATCTCACAATGGGTGTGCCAAACTGTATATCTCAGACTAAGAAGCCCCATCCAGGGACAGAGCCCCAGGCATCTGCCCCCTTGGCTCCGGGAGTGCTGTCTGACAACAGCAGGGGCGGCAGGAGGTTAAGGAGAAATGAGGGTGGTAGAAAAGGGTGGGAGAGAGAAATGGTGGCTGCAAATGAAACAGGACAGGGTGGAGGTGATGGCATGTGTGTCAGCCGCTGTGACTTTGTGCTGCACACCACCAGGTGGAGAAATTGTGTTTCTTGTATGTCGGAACAACTGTTTACGAGAGGTGATAATTAGTTGAGCTTGGGGTAGAAATGCAGATGAGGGAAGTGTGGTTTTCAAGGGGTTAATGAACAGCTGGTTTTATTAGGGGTAGTAAGACATTTGGGCCAGGAAGAAGGAATCAGAGAGGTGCTAAGGCCAGCGTTCTTGGTGACCTGGCCCCCTTGGCCTGGCTATTTGAGATGTCTTTTCCGTGTGATCTGGGTGAGACCTCTGAACCATTCCATGGTGAGGGAGCTCTGAACCAGCTGAACAGACTCTGTTGTACTCTCCACTTTGATTCAATTCAATATGAGTGTACTGTAATATTGTATTCAAACTTGTTATATGTGAATGATTATTTGTGTTCAGGGAGAGGGAATTAGGCAACAGAACAAGAGAGAGGAGGTAAAGAAGAAAGTTGAAGCCGGAGTGGAGGGGATTGAGGTGAAGACCATCAATAAGTGCCTGCAATCTTCCCAATGACTGAAACCCCCGTGTGCATTTAGACCCTAACCAGGCATAAAACTGCACAAAGCAACGGACAACAAAAAAGGTTACTTTCGATGCTTTCAGACATGCACTAAATTCCGGACACTTTTCTGGAGGGGCTGTGTGTGAGAACGCAAATGTCCGCAAATATTGCTCCGGACATTTTGCCAGCACTGTTCACAGATTCACAGCGAGAGAGTGGGCGAGTTGATGACTGTAAAGACATTAACATTACTTACTGCAATCAAAAAAAAAAAAGAAAAGAAGTCACATAAAGGAGCTAAAAACACGCTTTTCATACTTTTGATTGTATATAAAGATGTTTAGCGAATCTGAGATGGAAGGGAGGTGGATGTAAGGACAGAGAAAGATGGAGGAAGATGAGCCACAGACAGACTAAAGATGGAAGTCAGACACACAATAGAAAAGATAAATAGATGAAAAGGTCCTGGGCACCTGATGCAAAGCATGATTAACTTAACAAATTAAGAAATCTCTGCATGTGTTTGATCGAAAACAAATCACTCTCGAACGTTTAATATAGAAGGGGGAAAAAAAGATAAAATGAGAAGTAACTGTTTATATTGTGGGCTCTGATATTAAATTCTAAATGAAACATAACAGAAAAATCACTCTGGGCATTAGGGAAAAACGCTCACTGAAAAAACACTGAACTCTTCCCTGGGCACTTACAAACACACAGTGGCCGCAGAAGCGTGTGTTTTCAGTCTGCGTCTATAAATCCATAGCACCGTGCACAGCTTTCCATAAGTACGGGCCGTTTGTGTCCAGCGGGCACGGCGATTGGATATTCGCGCGGGGGTTATAAATAGCTAATGTACACACGCTCTGTGTGCCCGCTGAAATGGATATTCTTTAAACAAACAAATGGGCCTGACCCAATCTGTTGATGGATAGATACACGCCACGGGGTGTAGGTAGTGGGGAATAGGCTGCCCTGTAAATGACGGCTTCCTCTGCAGCTTAACAACACTTTACAAATATAGGCTGACACCACAGCTACGTTACATAAGTTATTACCGTTGACCTCCGGACACTGACATTTTCCGTGTGCGAGCGAGTGAGTGAGTGAGTGAGTGAGTGAGTGAGTGAGTGAGTGTGTGACGAATGCTTTTGTCATTATAGATTGGTCAATACATTGATTAGCTGGGGAGAAAAAAAAAACAGCACAATTTGTAGCTTGCCAGCAACACACCTGGCGAGCCGACGTGCAGCTGTAACAGGTTGGCCGGCACATGACCACAATAATAATTTGTACCATTAGGGGCCCAGACTATTGAGCGGAGACTCATTTACCTCACTGTGTTGACAGGGAGGGCCCTCGATGTGCATGTGCAGATGCTCGTGTGTGTGCGTGCGCGCCACTGTGTTTGTGTACGCGCGTGTGTGTGTGTGTGTGTAATCATGCGTGTGTGGGCAATAGGGACTCACTCATCTCTGCCAAGGTCAGAGAAGGCAGCTGTATTCATTAGCCGGAGCCACTGATTGTGCATTCAGAGGGAATTTAGAATGTGCGACCACAATGGAGACATTACAACGGACAAAAAGGGCGGCAGATGTAACAACATCTCCAGAGCTCATCAGTGAAAGCGCAGAAAGAAACCCAAAGGTCTGCTTTTACTGTATGGCATAATTGTCCTCTCTGAGTCACACACAAAGGCAACCAAGCGGTGACTGTCACAGTTGTGTGCCAATGTGGCACTCGGAGACTTCACAGGGCACGCGTCCAGCTCGCTCGTCAGAGACGAAATTGGCCAATCTAGAAAATAGTGATGTGAAAACGACTTTTGTGGAACAGACTGTGCCACAACGCCATTGAGGGTGATGGAAAGAGAAAGAAAGCATTATTACACTCTATGAGGCCCATTGTGGGCAGAAGAACGATGAGAGAAAGATGCTATCGGTTTATCAAGCTGGACACACACACACACACACTTAGAGCAATGGCACACACACAAAATACCACAAAGTTGAACCGTGCTGAATGGAGGAATTCCTGTGTCAAGTAGATTAGAGATGAGATCAGAATCAGGGCGGTGCGATAAAGAATGGGTTGTTCTTTTCATCAGTCTTGTTCAGAGCTGAGCGGGACAAGGATGGAGAGGTGGAAGAACAGATGACAGACGGAGCAAAGGGAGGTAACAAGAGGTGGACAGGAAGGGGGCAGACAGATGGAGAGGTGGACGTAAAGGAGGGAAAGAGAGAAAAATGGAGACATGGGGAAAGATGGAGGGACGGTGCTGACCGCTTGATATTTACGATCAGATGAGGAGGTGGGATTCAGAGAAAGGCAACCTGAGGTCAGACTACTGGGGGAAAAAATTCCGAAATTACAACAAAATCTTCCAATTTCAAAATAATCCTATCAAGAGTCCATTTTTAATTAAATCTCTTTTCCCGCACACCCTTGTTTCTGAGCCCCATAGACATTTCTTTTTTTCCCATCACATATCTTTTTCCCATGGCATAACAGTTTCCCACACTTATATAGGAATGTAAAACTTCTCTTTTTACCAGACTCAATGGCTTGTTTCACTCTTATCAGCCTCCTGCGACTCTGTGGTTTCTCTGCTGTGAAAGCCCGCTACTGTTCTGCTCCAGAGAGGGCGGCGATGGGGGGGGGGGGGGGGGGCTAGTTCCACGATCCTCTGTGCCTGCCTCCCTCCACTGCCCTGGGGGTAAACACCAGCCACTCGACCAGCAGTGGTCCTCTGAGCGTTTTACCACCCAGGCCTCCAAACAATGCCTGCAAACATCCAAGACGAGAATGGGCCCTTTTCACAAGCCCCCCCCCCCCCCCCCCCCCCCCCCCCCCCCCCCATCAAAGGAGAGCTATATCAATAAATCTATTTTCAAGTGGGAGAATGAACAGTGTTTTGAGTCTGTGTGATGGACTGATCTTGAAAGCTTGAAATGAGGGTAGAATGCCCTGTAATGATAAGGCAGGGGGGGGGGGAGTGTGTGCAGTGATGGGGATGGTGAAGCTGATTAGTTGATTACATGACTTCTTCTGAGGTGTCTTTAATTTGTTTGAGCGGAAAAGAAAAGTAATTAAACTCGAACCTCTCGGACCTCTCGGGGCCTTCAAACGCACATCAAGAGCGGGGCAACAACAAAAACGCATGGTAAAATACGTTTATTAGCTGAATTGGTTAATTGTCTGAGAGGCTTAAATCTGGGATTTCTAAAGCAAAGTAATCTGTTAGATGTATTTTCATTTTTTCCTGTCTCAGCCCCACAACTTCCCTTTGGCTGCAACCACCGAAGACGGGGCTGTTTAGTAATTTTACAAAAATGTGTTTGACATTTCCTCTAAGGTTGATAACTGCTGCTGAAAGGAGGGAAAAAAGGGCAACACTGAATCGCACAAGATGAAGTAAAAGAGATTAACAAAAAGCAGGCGTATTATCCTGCTTTTCACCCTTTATGCGTGTTTTGGTACCAAAATTGTCGGTGTCTCTGAAAAAACGAACTCCACAGAGAAAAAAGAGAAAAAGATGAAGGGGTAAGGACAGAGAAGAGGAAGCAGGAAAAAAAATGGGCGAGATGGATTAGAGGATAAGATGAAAAAAGAGGAAATGGGGGGGGGAAACAAGAGGTGATGATGGGAGAAGGTTATGAGAGGGAAGGTGAGAGAGACTGGATGTATGAGGGAGAGATAAAAAGAGGAGACGAGGATGAAGAAAGGTTACGAGAGGGAGGGATGGGGGGAGGACAAAAAGGAGGGGAGGAGGGCGGAGATGAGGGGAAGGATGCCCCGAGTTGTTTCTGACCAGTAAAGGTTTCATTACACTCCGTTGCGATAACAGCAGCTGGAGATCGTCCGTGAAATCTAGAGCGCTGCGTTATCCCACTGCTTCCCGTATAACAATGCTGTTTACCACTGTATCGCTTTACCCTAACAGTCGCCTACCTCTTCAAATTACATCCAGAGTGCACGAGCAAAACAGCACACACACACTGGAAATTACAACTGATAAGGAAACAGTACACACACACACACACACACACACACACAGAAACAGTCATGTATAGGGTGAAGCCAGGGAGCCGTTTAAGCATCGAAAATCCCTCGGGTTAGTGAAGTTACTGCAGGCACCCTGAAGACAAAAGCTGTGTTCACTCGCTGACTACTCACTATTAAATATATTACCGACAATACCATTATCAGTGGCTGTACAATTGTCATCTAGTGAATATTAAGTTGTATAATGGCAATTTTCATATAATTAGAAAAGTGCAGAATTCCTATGCAACTACTTTGTAACAGCAAATACATTTGGAAGAGAATGTGATTGTGATTGGATTAGGTTTCTGTTCATATAAAATTTATATTTTTGGCTCCAGACCGCCTGGGACCCCCGAAGGATTAGTGGTATAGATACTTTATTTACTTTATTCACGTCTATTTGTGTATTTGTCAAGTCGGACATGTGTTGATTGTGAACTTAGCCAGTTGTTCTCTGTGAAAGGTATCTGAGGATGCAGTATTATATCCACTTGTAGAGACACTTTCATAAGTTTTTAAGTTTAGGCATTGTAGAACAATGACAAAGTAGTTCAGCGTTCGTGTGCACAACAGTGAGTGTGCACGGCTCCCCGAGGTTTGGTGCCGTCATGCCTGTATACAGTAAAGATGGTTATGACTGGCAACACGTGCTAAAGCAGAACTGCCTTGATGGACAAATTATGTCTGTCGAGAAACATATATGTCATGTCTTTCACAATGGATTTTACATTTCTGTTACTGTATGGATTAAACAAACGAGACGCAAGGGTTTGGTTGAGCTTCATAGGTGCTGGGAGTCGTTTCACAGACGGGCTCTTTGTTTCTCCATGTTCCCAGAGTCTATACTGTACCCAACAAAAATATGTCTCTGTATTATTCGCCCAACTGTTCTTTCAGTATTTAAACTGAAACTGAGAGCTCTGTCATGCTGCATCAGTCTGGTTCGGATTCGGCTCTTAACTCAGCAAATAGCGTTTTGGCTTTTTAAAATTTTTTTTTATGGCAGTACAGTATCGTTAGGGTAGACTCATGTGTTCCTTGTGTAACATTGAGGGTACAGCTGTATTACTGCGTGTTGGCTAGTATTCTACTGCTGCGGGGGGTTTTTTTAGCTACGGACCCTGAGCTCAGGAGGTTTTTTACACTTTAACCACCGTCACCTCAGGGCCCATTCGCCGCACTGATGATCTCTGCTTCAGACTTCAATAGACATTCATCTCCTTCTCATTCACCACACACACGTGCACCTGAAAGATTTCTTCGCGTACACTGGTTGAGGAGCATGCCAGTGAGTGTATTCACGCGTACATACTGAACGTATGGGTGTGTGTGTGTGTGTGTGTGTGTGTGTGTGTGTGTGTGCATGCACGTGTGCGTGTGTTTCGTGTTTGCCAGGATGAAATGGCTTTGACTGCATTTTCCACACAGCAGATAAGGATCAGAGGTGCCCTGATAGTAGGAATTAGGAGCAGGGAACCCATTGATCTCTAATGGACCGCTACAAGCAGTCTGAGAGCCCATCAGTGTATCCAAGGAAACACGACCCCATGCGCACGCGCACACACACACACACACACACACACACACACACACACACACACACACACACACACACACACACAACCCTGCACAAAGCAAATAAGACAGACACACTCACTTGTGTTATAAATGTAAGAAATGCTACCGCTGGTATTAGGTTACACGGCCAAAATGGCCCCAGCATCAATGATGAAGCCTTAATTACGGACGGTGAGAGACCGTGTGTGTGCACGTGTGTGTGTGTGTGTGTGTGTAGTCATGCACAAATATTTTTTTTGCTGCAGAAAGGGAGAAAGAGAGAGAGAGAGAGCTAGTGTTTCAAGGCTGAAAGTTAAAGTGAAACTGAAAGGTCAGTGGACTAGATTGCCTGGTCGTCCCCATACTTTGCTATGAGACGGAGGACAGAAAATCAAATTACCCTTTTCTCACATACGCACACACACACACACGCACACACACCGTCGGAGTCATGCACAAGCCCACAGTAAAGAGACGGTGAAAGATGGCCTCCCAAACGTCTTGATATTGTGTCTCTTGTCTTTCATCACAGATGAAATGAATGTATCCCTCCTGCCTCTCTCCTCCTCACCGCTCCTCGCTTTCCTCTTGTTTTCTGCCCTACTGGGCACATCTATTACCTTCTGATGAATGACACCGAGAATCGTATCGGGGCTTTCTGCTCTCACTGTACAGTGTCAGCAATTCATCCTGCGCCTGAAGCGCCGGGACTGTATGATCCTATGTTCAATAGGACTCTGTTAATCTCTGCAGGACCAATTAAAAAAGCTTTATTGCAGAAGCTTTTCACACGAACGTTACATTCAGTGTCCAGGGGTGCTGGGTTGATTCAAACCGGCCAGGGCGAGAACAATGTCCAGAAAAAGATGAGGTCAGTGCCATGAATGTCTGGGAAGAGAAAAGTTCTCAAAGATCCTTTAAAAAAAATTAATAGATTCAACTTTTAGATTTCAAGATTTGTGAAACAAAAACAGAAATTGATTTTAAGGAATTGTATATTTTGGGAAATAAGCTTATTCTCTTTCTTGCCAAGAACTGGATGAAAAGTTAGATGCCACTTGAATGTCGGACTGGTCATTTTGTAGCAGGCGCCGGCGAGCAGTTTGCTTAAATTACTGTAGCATAAAGTCTGGAAACAGGAGCAATAGTCCAACACACAACTTCCCTGTGAAATGGTTATTTGTAATTTTAACAAATTAGGTTTTTGTATTAAATAATCAAACAAGATGTCATTTGTTAATTAGTGAACTTTCACCATGCCTTGGTCTAGACCAAAGAAACAGGCTCAACATGGCTCAACAAAAACGAGCCATAGTAGCACATGGAGGGAGGAGGAAACACAAGGTTTAATTGCAATTTTCCCAAAATGAAAATAAGTGCATTTCCCTAAATTTCATATCCACAGAGCTTTGAACATCAATCATTTAGTCGGCAGAATACTAGACTATAAAACACCAGCAACAGAGCTGAACAATGAATCAAATAGTCAGTCAACATCAAATATATTTGACAACCATTTCATAATTGATTAATCTATCAAGTAAAAATGATCAAACATCTGCTTTTCCCAGCTTCTCAGTGAGGACCTTGATGCTGTATTTCTTCCCAAAAAAATTTGATGATGGTTCTTCATTTTTCTAATGGGATGTAGTCGCTAAACGGTGCTATGAGACTGAACTTTCTCATTTGAAACGTCCATGTGTGTTACGTCATGGCGCTTTAATGGCTGTTGAAACCACTGGTGGGGACTAAACGCCTCTGAAAGTGGATTCCCAGCTGAGGCTCTAAGTGCTACTTTTCAACTCTAGCTCCACTTTCTTCCCACTTTGAGCCTACTTGCCTCCAAAATTACATTGACATGAAAGTGTGATAACGCGATACTACAAAAGAAAAGGCTAATTATGAGTGTTTAAGCTCCTTTTGTAATTAGCCAACTTGGAGTTTCTTACATTTCATGCTCTGAAGTTTCTTTCGTCGCTCCCCCGACAAGTGGAAGAAGCTGAACCAAGATGAACCTGAGATGATCTTCACGGGATACTTCCAGCCGCGGATCTCACAGTCTCTATTTCGCAACTGAGGCCGATTTAACTACAGGGTTAAATGGTTCTGATGGAGGAGGCGAAGGATAATTTACAGTTTATTACCAGCTAAGACATATTTAGCTGGTAATCATTAAAATCGTTAAAAGTTAGAAAAGCCTGTCTGGTGTCTGTATAGTTTCTATTATTTTAAAGAACCCCACACCTCATGATTTTAGCAAAATGTCTGCATTCTGAGCTAATGCATGCACGGAGTGATGTGCCCTTTATGTAGCAGAGCAGAAAGAACGGTTGAAGTGGTTAATGGGTGTATAGTGTTTCAAATGTCTTAAAGCTACTATAATCAATATTTCTTTCAATTACCTGACGAATCCCGCAGATAATTATAATGATGCTGTCCTCTCCCCCTCGCCTCGACGGAACATTTTTTCGATTTATTGTTTTAGTTCTCCGGCCCTATAGTTTCCCTCAGCAGTTAGTGGAGAGCAACAACAGAGCTAAAAGAAGAGTGAATATCGGATTTACAACCATTATGTGCCTACAAACAAGAATCCAGATTAATGCTAATGTCACTCAGTATCTGCTGGATGTGTAAAATAAGCAACAGCAATCAACTTTGCTGTATAAACCGAAAAGGTAATGATAAGGTCCCCATGAGGCCCCCCCAAAAATCTATTATTCCAGGTTTGATTAAAGCTTATCAAATCAAATTTTCTTCATATTGCACCTTTTAAACATATCAAATGCAATCCAAAGTGCTCTTGAAGGGAATTCACGACTCTGATTTAGAGACTAACGCGAACCAAAACAATCACTAATTGAAAAGACAACAATAAAAGAAGGGTTGTTAAAAAATAAAAGCAAGCAATAAACATTAATGTAATAATAACTTCATTTATATAGCACCTTTCAAAACAGCCGTTACAATGTGCTTCACAAGTTATTGTTTACTTCCACCATCTTCCCGTCCTTAACTATAGCATAGTTGCCATGGTTATTGTAGGCAGTTTTTAAAAGCTTTAAATGTGGTTTTTGAAGGTTGTTCACAACATAGGGTATTAAAGAATCACCCATTCGTATTGTTATGGTTTGGCAATAGGATAGTAGCACTGATATCGCTTGAACAATAAGTGATTTAGATAATCGGGCTAAACGTCTTCTGACCACTTGTGTCTTGTTCCCTCTTTTTTTTAATCACTGCTGAGCACAATGTTTTCATACCTTGCAGAAATTATGGCCAAAGGCACGTTGCGGTAAATCATGATTATGCTTGTGGGTATGCGTGGGGTGGCACAGGGTCGTGATATATAAACACCTTAGGTAAGTCAATTGTTGAGGTGCCCAGGTGCACATCTTCAACTATATTAACTCTGTGCTTGTACACTCTCTGTCTCTCACCACGAGCTTTACAGGCAACTTGGGTCATTGCTTCCCTGTGATATTACATATCCTTATTACACTGGGATTCATACGGCAACGTGGTTCTAATTAATCTCAGTCATATCCTTCAGTTAATATATGCCATGCAACCTCGAGATGACTTACAGCCGTCCTCAGCTACTGGCTTTGACTCTGCTGGACTTTGATCATCATCACTTCCCATCCATGTGCTCCTTGATCTACACCTCACTCGCTCTTCTCTTTCATTTTCACTCTTTTGCCACCACTTGTTCTTGGCGAGCGCCGGCTCAATTGAACGCAGCAGTTGTCTCCTTTTTAATTTCAGTGCACGCTAATGTCGTTAATAATGTATGGATGGTCTAATTAGATTCTGCCCCAGTCACTTTACAGTGTAAACACTATTGATCATCCGTTAATTAAGTTTTGAACATAATTGACGGGACCTTGAATCGGGAGGCAAATATGATCAGTCTCCTCAAGTCTTTCCCATGCACACATTCAAATGTTGATCCATTCTCTCAGCTCCAACACCCTGCACTTAATGCAGAGAGCGTAACATATAGTCATGATCATTTATTCAGCTATACATGCACGCCACCATATGTGTAATTTCCATGATAAGATAGATCCAGGCAAATTTATAACCTTCACCACAAGACATACGGGCCTTTAAAGACAAGGCGTGGCGTGGTCCATGACAGCTGGTCTACAAGCACTGCAGGATTAGTCCTGGGGGCAACAAGAAAATCAGCGCCGTAGTCTGAGATCCATCTTACAACACGCACAGATGCATGAACTGGCGGAATGCGAGCCCACGCATGGATACGAACAGCAACAAACACACAAGCAAATGCTCATGCATACACTGAAAAGCGGGAAAAAACGATCAGGTATACTCTATGTACAAGTACGCACAGAAAACAAATGTGTGGCATGCTAAGCCACAAATGGCTAAGAGGGTATAGGCTTCACAGGGATTGGGGGCAGAGCCCACTGCATACCAAACAGGCAGGTACAGATGGCAACCTCCGGGCTAAACACACCCCAAGGGCCCGTCCTCTCGTGGTGTGTGTGTGTGTGTGTGTGTGTGTGTGTGTGTGTGTGTGTGTGTGTGTTGCTAACGTGTTCAAGTCTGTTTTTTTTCAGAGATTTTTATCAGAAATTATTTTCTTGCTTATTCGATCAAACACCATAAACACACTCTGCAAAACATCACAACATTGTAAAATATTCCAACCACAATCACCTTGAACCTAAGGTGATGGTATCAGATGTCTTATCATGCATTATCCAATCCGCAGTCCAACATCCCAAGATATTCTGTTTACTAAATATTTGGACATTCTCACATTTCAGAAACTGAAAACCATAAAATGTTCAGAAGAGTAAAAGAATCTACTATATAAATGATATACTTTCCCCCCCACTTGATCTGCTCATTCATTAATCAAGTAATCATTGCAGCCTGCTTGTATATGCAAATAGACTGATGTGACTGTGGAAGCACATTTTCTAATGATGACGACCAGTGTCGTGGCTTGGATTTCTTTGGACAGAGTCGGGCTAGCAGGTTCCTCAGGTTTCTAATCTATATGTTTTTTTTATACATGGACATAAACCGTATAAGAGTGTCATCAATCATCTAACCTAACACTCTGCATTGAAGCAAATAAGCGTATTTCCCAACAAGTCAAACTTGTCCTTTAGATCTTTCTAATTTTCTAAAGACAGAAAAAGGTTTTATTTTGCTGCCATGAGTGAGGTTCACCGCATGGTGTGTTTTCCTGAATGAGTGTGCACAGGGTTGGGTGTGTAAACTGCTTAGTCTTTGATAAGGTTATGGCACTGGTCCCACACCTATTTGGGAGCAGCAAAACATCTGTTAGGTAGCTGTTGTTACAACGACGGC
Organism: Scophthalmus maximus; assembly: GCF_022379125.1. NCBI lineage: Eukaryota > Metazoa > Chordata > Actinopteri > Pleuronectiformes > Scophthalmidae > Scophthalmus > Scophthalmus maximus. The sequence goes on from NC_061529.1 coordinate 7,220,948, forward strand.
GTCCGTGCAGATGTGGTCTCTTTACTCCCTGTTTACTTCACATTCACAGCAGACGTCTGCTGCAAGTGTCGGCGTGTTTTCTCCGTGAGAGTTAGATCCAGGTCGTCGTTGCCATTTCTTCTTGATCCTGGAAGGCACACTTCCTCTCACGGTGGCATCTGCGGCGTTCAGAACCTGTCTTTGGATGCCGCAGAGACGCCGCCGCAGAGACGTCGCCGCACGGGCGCGTTAACTCACTGTGCAACAACTGTGTGGTTCAGTTACTGTGTGCCTTCTAAGACTCGCCTCCCAGAAACGTTTACATTTTAAAGGGACTGTTCAGTGGTTTTGAAGTGGGGATGTATGAGTTACTTATGCATAGTTAGTATGTCACCTCATGGAGATGGTGATCAGCGATGTCATTTTATGGAGTTTGGAGGAGAAGTGGATGTAGCGTAAGTCACAGTCCCACTGCTGCAGAGGGGACCACCGGAAAAAAATTCTTTTTTCGCCACATTTTAAAACATTACCTTAAAAAAAAAAATTCGTTCAATTGTACGCTGAAGGACGTAATTTTTTCCCTTCTTCAGTTTTCCGCCTGACAGCCGTTTAAGTTTGCACTTGTTTTTCAAGCGTACTTCGGCCATGTATTTACTGCGCCGTCTCGCGCCGGTGCAGTATCACTCCGCAAATCAGCTGTTTCGACTCAAAGCTTACAGCGTACAATTGAACGGAGATATATATAATTTTTTTAGGAAAGCATTTACAAATGTGGTGAAAAAGATGTTTTTCTGTGGTCCCCTCTGGTACAGTGGCACTCAGACTCACGCTTCTTCCATTTCTCCTCCAAATTCCGTTAAATGACATCGCCGATCACCATCTCCATAAGGTAACTTATTAACTATGCATAAGTAACTCATGCATCCCCACTTCAAAATCACTGAACTATCCCCTTTAAAATTATCATCTTGTTTTTTATTCAGAAAAGTCTTGCTAGAGATCACTGCAAGATGTCAAGGAGAATAGGTATGACTGTGTCTCACCACTTTCATGACAGACAGTGCAGCAGCAGGGCAGATCTAAGTTAGTGTTCATATTCTAAATAAGAGGGTCATGGACCAGACAGCTTTTTTTGGGGGGGAGAAGCACTGATGTCGCAGTAGAACGACAGGCATTGTTCAGCACTTGCAAACCCCCGCTGATGTATTATGTTCATTTTGTACAACAAGGCTGTTAAATGTCACTGATTTCTCCTGTAAGTGAGCTGCGGCCTTGGGCACTGAAGACATCAAAGGGCTCCGAACAAGCCAGTGATGTGCTGCATGCTTATTCCAAGACCACACAGACATTTCAGTCGGCTAGTTTGAATCTTTTTTAACACAAAACCTCGGCCCGGGGATAAATGCAAAGTTGGTCCTGGGTGAAATTGCAGCTTCACTAACAACTCTTGCTTTAATTTTCTGTACATTAAACACCAAATTTGCAGTTTATTCAGGTGTAATATATGGGTTTCGAAGGCTTTATTAATGGGCAATAAATCACTCATTAATAGTTCATAGGCTCGTACACATCCTTGTTTCACATAATGCCGTTTCATCATTTCAGCAGGCTCTGTAATTCTTCTGCAGCAAGGCCCCTGTCGACTGCAGAGCATCTACTACTGCAATTTATATCTATTAACGCATCTATAATAGATATTATTATGATAAGAATCTATAAAAGGAGTGATGGTGATGAACGTGCAGAGAATTATCAGCCAATCGCATGATTTCACACTCTCTCGTATCTGCGGTTAACAAGGGCGGATCCGAGGTATCACCTTACTTGTTGTGTTAATTGCTCCCATCTTAAGTTTCCTGCTTCTTCTTGTTTTGCCTCCAAACTGCTCGCTCTGCATTGACGGTGCATCTACTTAATCTGACGGATGGCAATTTTGCTCGTCCCCGGGTCTGACCTGTTGGATTACAAAATCAATAGCGGGAAAGAAACATTATGTTACAACTTGTAGCATGAGAGATAAGAAACCTCTTCTTGCTCATGGTTTTGCAGGATTTGAAATATATTCTGTGGTGAAAATGTTTCTAATATGCTGTTTTTTAGACAAAATGTAAAAAAAAACGCTTTGATTACACTGAGATGTTACTATAAGGTTGATCACTTGTTGAGGTAATATTTATTTTATCATTTGTATCATTATTATTATCATTACTAGTTGCAGTAGTAGTAGTAGTAGTAGTAGTAGTAGTAATAGCAGTAGCATTCATTTTACTCCCAAAAAATAATGATATATGGTAATGATATTTGATTATCATTTCAGGAAAACATCCAGAGACTCAATGGAATTCCCATTTACATAAAAGTCTGAAATATGTGCATCAAACAGTTTGGGAAATGGATAAAATATGCCAACGTTTTTTTACTGGGTTATACTCTTGGTTTCAGACCTTAAAAGGACATTGAGTTCAGTTTTACTGCTAATTCAGGGATTCCCTTTACACATTGTCATAATTTATAAATAAATTATTCTTACATATAATCATAAGGTGTTTTAATGGATTATATGTATGCTTAATGGGGTTCAAGGGTTAAAAAAAAAACTTAAATTGACTAAATTGTTCGATGGATCCATGTATTGTTGTTGTTCTTGTTGTTCTTTTAGCAATTTTAAGATGTTTTACCCCCCTTAAATGTTTGTATATAACCCGACAAAAATACTTAAATATCTTACAAAAAACAATAAGAAGAAGAGAGTATTATATCCTAATATTGATTGGCTCCTTTCACAAATCAGTCTTACATGTGTGGATTTGTTTTAAAAGTTAAACTCAGGCCACAAACACTTTCTGTCAGGTTAATCCCACGCCCCCGGCTCACATGCTGTTTTGTTGCCCACCAGTAGGAGGGGCTGTTGCTGAGGTAAAAAAAAAAATTCTCCTTGAATATCCCAGTGCACTTTACCCTGGTGCATGTGATAGAGGGTAGTGAGTGCTGATAAGGCTTTTCTCAGGAAACCCACATACTCGAATTCTCCAGTGTTATCAGTAAATCTTTATTTCTTTTTTCTTACCCCTCACTCCTCGAGGATCACAAACACTGTTCTTCATAAGTTATCACAGTTTCTGGGTGTATGGGGTTATGTTGCTGCATGAAAAGTGTGTTGATTTGGAATAGTTGCTGGTGTTGCAGGTTGGATTGTGTCTCTCACATGTGTGTGTGTGTGTGTGCACGTGTGTGTGTGTGCGTGTGTGTGTTTGTCTGTGTGGAGACTCTCAGTGAGTGTTGTCCTTTGTGTGAGCGGGGCTGTTGCAGGGGCCGGGACGGTGAAGTTTGCTGAGTTGCATGGGAAAGAGGGTGGCGTGCTGTGTTTGTGGACTCAGACAAGCGTGGGGCAAACCGGGTTTAACAGGAGACATCATAGACAGAAAAAACAACAAGATTAGGAAATCTCCCAGCCTCCCACTTTCCACCTACTCTGCCCTCACCCTTCATCAGCCAGCTGTCCGTGAACTCATCTCTCCCCTTCACCCCGTTCTTTTTCTTCACCTCTCCTCCCCTCTTTCACTCTCACTCCTCTTTTTCTCTCTCCACCTTTGTTCTCTTATTAAACGCCATCTCCCCTTTTCTACCTCACAGACCAATTATCCGCCTAATGCACGATCCGCTCTTCTCTCGGAGACCTTTTTTTTTTTTTTTTAAATTGGGTTCATTTTTACATCATCACGTCCACTGTTTACCCAGAATTTATTTGGCATTTTCTCAAACAGATGGTTTACTGGTTACGCAACGCATTTATCCATGTAAGCGTGAGTATGTCAGAAGTGCTCTGCACATGTTGGGGCTGAATTCAACATTCCTCTCTCAAAGGAATCACACTGATCCTCTTTGTAGAGGAGGGGATGTCAATTTTTTATCAGGTGCGAGCAGAATCTGCCGCTGTTGTCAGTCCAATGAGCCACAGGCATTTCATTTTGTTTCAATGAGTATTGTTTATTTATTTGAGGGATAATATAGAACAAATATGTGATATCACCCACACCCAAATGTCCATGAATACTGAGCAGGGTGAATACATAACACCAAAAGTGTCCCTTTTGCCATAAGCAAAGACTGAAAGTGTCGTCGAAGGTCTCAGAGAAAGTGATGTCGCCAAAACTACGGAAACAAAGTGTTTCCATCGTACGTTGGTCTCCGTGATGAGTCGGATTTGCAGGTGCTCGGTAAGCCCTTGGTAACAGGTAAATGTCTCAGAAATCATAAAAGAAGGTTTCTTTAAATAGAAAAAGATTGAGGTGCAAAATGTTCTTGCTCTTTCAGTCACATCAAATGATCTGCAGCCGCAGATGGAGTTTGTAGAGTTCTCCGCTAATGGGTAAAAAAAAAAAAGATTTTCTTTTTTTTCTGAACACTTCAAAGACTTTTTGTACATTTCGTCTTAAAAAAATGAATTTCACAGCAACGTACTTGTCCTTTGAAACTTTTTTTAAGAAACAATTGCACAAAGTAAAAAATGTAAAAAAAAAATCTTAATGCAGATTGTGGCTTTCTTCAATTTTCCCATGCAAAATCTTAAGGTGAACAGCAGATTTACATCAATCTTTTCATTACCAAAGATAATATTGAGTCAAAAAAAAGAGCCCAGGAGGTTTAACCATTCCCCATTTTTATCTAAAATTCAGTACTTTTTGTCTTAGATTTAATCAACTTAGTTCTAAACCATGACTTCAAACTTTCATTCCTCCATTATGACAAATAAATGAAACAATGATGAAGGTATTATCTGAGTTGTAATGTACTAATTGAGGGAATATTTGCTTCAAAAGTACCTTGAGCTGTCCTTCCTCCCGTCATGCCCTCTCCTCCTCACTGGGTAATGACCTTTCCCTCTGACAGACAGACAGATGACTCCATTTTGCCCCCTCTGTGCAGGTGTCAAAAGGATGATAAAAGAGGTGAAGGAAGGGGGGGGACATGTCATGTCCTGACTGCTGCAGCACAGGTTCGAATCCAGCCCTGGCCCTTTTGCTTCATGTTCCCTCTCCTCCCTGCCTTTCCTGTCTCTTTATGTCGTCTCTATCAAAAAAACAATAAAGGAGGAAATGTGTTGTGGTGGTGGGCAGGCGGATGAAAGACGTATCCAAAGAAGAGATGTGGATCTTAGCAGGATGTGACAGAACCGTGTTGGAGAGGAGCAGGGCCAAGAGGGAGATGGATCAGTGAAAAGTAGAGAAGAAGAATTGCAGTGTTGTCATCAGTGTCTCAGTGGCACCTTTCACACACAAAAAGAAAAACAACCAGTGCCAGATGAACTTGTCTTCTTTCACCTGCAGCCCCACTGCACAGGTGTAACTGAAAAGCCCCCCCCCCCCATATGCACGCATACAATATACAATATCGGCCTTTAAAATGACACTGATCAATTTGTATAAATCAAAGAACAAAGTGTCATGTGAAATCGCTACAGAAATGTATCACCCTGTTTGCAATTCCCCTCAGCTTTACAGAGTACCGGAGCATCTTTCAGTTGATTGTTTTGGTTTTATAGCCTTTGATTTACAGCAGTCTCATCGCTCCTAGGAGAACTGTACAAATACCTCCCTGAGGAATTTGGTGGAGACCAAAAACAGAGCAAAAAGCCCGTTCTATGACTCCAAATTAACAGTAATATTGTTGTTTATGATGGATGTGTAAATAGGCAATTGTTTTGCTAGTATAATGTCTATCATATGGTGCTTATGTCAATATTTTGATTTAGTTTAGCTTTTTAACCACCATCATGTGGCCAAATTTCGTTTTGAAAATTTCTTACAAGCTGCTTTATAAGCTTTGTTTGATTTGTTAAAAAAAAAACAAAAAAAATCGTATCGTATTGTATGGCAGTCAGTTTGTTTAATACAAACTAAAAGGTGCCCACGGTGTCAAAAATCGTACATTATCAACATCTCAATTTGTGCTTTTTTTCATTTCCCAAGATCCCCAGACCCTGATGGAGGCTGGAAAAACTTAATCAGCACTTTAAGGAAAACACTCTTGCTCCTCTGGCTGACAATGAAGGACAATGATTACGGCGGCTATATCTCTCCGCCTGTGTGACTGGAGCCCAGCATGAGCCCGTATTTACATTTCAGTAAATAGAGTATTCACTCATCTGTTTGAATGACCTTGTAAAGTCAGTAATCCCTGCTTCACAATGAATAAATACATAAACAATGAAATTTCGTCCGCTCGCAGTTGCCCATTTCGGGAGAGAGTCAGACAAGAAAGACGTGGAGGGAAAAAAAGAGAGACTCATGATTTCACAGTAATTCACTGACTGATGAGCAATCGCACTCTCATACATAGAGTGCAGGAACTGGTGTTTGTTATGGCAGAGTAGTGACTGTGGTAATCGCCCAATCCATACTGTACTTGTGCAGCAACCGGCGGGGCAATCAATGGGTCTGACCAATTACTGAGTGGCCCCTTATTGCATGTAACAAATGGCATGCTACAGGTTTTTGACTCTGAGCTGCGGAGGCAATCTGTGACAGCTCGGTGTCTGTGTCTCTGTATGTGTCAGTGTATGTGTGTGTGTTGTTGGTTTTTTTTCTTTCTACATCAGTGTTAGTTCCAGTTCTGCAGAGCACAAAAGGGTGCAGCAAATTTCAAAGAGCAATAGAGGGGGGGAAAAAAAGACCCGAAGAGATAAAACTGCTTCCAGTGTGCTCTGTCTGCCACCTGATGTTTTATTCAGAGATGAGTTCACGTCACTTCACTCTGCTGGTGATTTATATAGGGCCTGCTTGAACAAATGAGGGTTTTTTTTTCCTTCTCCCTCCTCAATGCAAAGACAAAGACAGAAGGAGGAGAAAGCTATTTGCAATTTGGAGCATCAATAAAAATGCAAATAGTGGGAAACCATTTCTCAGCTGTGACAATGGAGGCGTTGTCATTGCGGCGGCCCAAAGACAGAGAGACAGATGGACCCACCCATATCCAAATTCTCTGTCTTTAAACTGCAACACTCAGACTCAAGAGAGGAGAGGGGGGGTTCATCTCTTTCTGCGAACTTCTTTTTTTGTAACAATTACATGTTTTTGTACTATGCCATGGCAGGGACTCTCGGAGCACAAAAGCAGGTCGGGCTGACCTCGCGCCGGAGGTCGAAGAGGTCTGCAGCCAAGGTCTGTCAATCAATCAATAGGACACAGGGACAACGGGAAAGATACGCCGTGTGAAGCTCAGCGCTGGGATATTTATTGATGAACAGGCCACGTGTTGAATCGAGATGATCTTGGTGTTACATTTTTACAGCGAGCCTTGGCATCGATCTACCGAAACTGGATGTGGGGCTAAAAGATGGCACATAAGTTTTCTTGTTTCCAGGTTTGCTTCCACGTTAAGCAACTCACTGCACATGCAGAGTAGTGTTGGCTTCACTAGCCCCGCCCATGTTTAGTCCCACTAGTCCCATTGACTTTGCACTGAACTGGCGTAACACAAATAAAACCCACTTTTTAAAAACTCTGGGGGGAAATTTTTGAAATAAAAAACAATTCATAATTCAAAAAGCATAAATCACCTCTGTTTGCAGTTTGAGTTGAGTTGGCAGAAAGCTGTTGGCATGGGGCCTTGATGGGTGGTTTCCAACGGTTGTGTCATTGCAGTCTCCTGTAGGAAATTGTTGTTGCTGTGTACTAATGTAATCTGCCGTTCTCAGGGGGGCCCCATCTCAGCTCGGGGCCCCGGGCAGTTGCCTGTTGCTGCGCCCCTGGATCAGTCGGTTCTAATTCTAAAAGCATGTTCTCTTGTGAGTTAGTACAGTTAAAAATAATCGTACATTTTTCTTTATCGCACTTACGATACTATGACTAACTGGCTCTATGCTGCGAAAAAATTAAAATTAGAAATACAATTGAGTTTTATTTATTTCATGCCTGCTTCATCAGCTGGTGAGGATGCAGGAACTATTTTTGGCTTTTAGCACAATATTATGTAGGGAAATATCAAGCGCACAAATTCAAGACAGAGTTTCAAGTGAAATCTGCTCGTGATACCTGTGTCATTTCAGCTCGAAAAAAAAATCAATGGTCTCCAGCCAGAAATGATATGTCTGCTTTTGTCTACGCGTCTGGATCGAGGACCCATTGTTTTAAAACATTTGTGAGAAAAAAATAAAATAAGAATTAAATTCCAAGAGCAAACATTCACATGCGCAGCAGCTACCTGTGGCACACATGGAGAAAACAAGCCCATTAGTTCACAGTGCAGCCGCTGCATCAGCCTCTGACGGCGGCGGGGGGAGCGAGCAGCAGCTGGCTGAGAACAGCAGGACCTTGAGGGCGTCGCATTAAGAAACATGTGAAGTCAATGAGAGTTTTTCTTTTCCCTGACTTGGTGTTTCCATGATTCTCCCTCTGAGTGGAGTAAGTGCACAGGTAAGCGTCCTGCTTATTGGTCCAGACTAAGATGGAAGAGGGTCTCGATTGGCTCTGACGCGTGGCCAAAAGTTGTTTTTTTTTTGTGCGCAAACAGAAAAGCAAACACACTTTTTTCCCCTCCCACTCTCAGGTGTTTGTCACCTCTTACTGAGATCAAAAGGTAAATTCCATCCTCGGGGTGCAACAGCTTTCCATTCATTCTGTTATTCAAAACCTGCCTGCCTTTGGAAGTTTGGAATTACTCTCTGAATACTACAGTGCTAAGCAGCTTATCAGACATTAACGACAACAAAGTCGCAACATCCTACATCACCTCGACGGAGCCCCCGCAGAAGAGAGACACGCGCTGGAGCAACTCTTGACCCCCAAGGGAGTTTGGGGGATTATTCATCATCTCTTTCATTTCCAACATCTTCCTGTCTCTTCTCTTATGTTTACTGTAATCTCCTTCCTCCACTCGTCACTTTCTATTCCCCAGTCTGAGTGAGTGCTTCTGTTTGTTCATGAATATGCGGTGTGTTTGCAAAGATTTCCAATGTGCCAAGACGACAAATGCAGCTGGAAACTCTACCTTTCTGTTGTCACAAACACGTGTGTGTGTGTGTGTGTGTGTGTGTGTGTGTGTGTGTGTGTGTGTGTGTGTGTGTGTGTGTGTGTGCTGGTGCGTGTCCTCCCTGGCTGGCAGTAACGCAGTAGGGTTTAGGCAGAGTGAATGATCACTCTGTTTATAGGGATTTGATTGCAACCCAAAAATCAGGCCACATTCTCCGTCTGTCAGCTGCCAGCGAGCAGCCTGGCGTCAACATTTTACTCGCTGAAACTCGGCTTCTCTTTCTTTCTGTTCTTTCTCGCTGCCTCTCCCGTCTCTCTCTCCCAATTCGTCTATTTTCCCGCTCCCCACCCCTTTCTCCACAAATGTATTTATTTGCTGCCCCCTCCTTCCCTCCCTCCCTGGTTCGCTTTTTCTGCATGTGCTCTGATTTCCCTGGGAACTCGGCAGCGGCAGCAGAAGACGCCTGCCTTCTCTCTTAAAGTAAAGGAAAAAAACAGGCACACACACAGTCGCACTCACTTGAATACACACACACGCAGGTACATTGAATACCCACACATACATCCGCATGCAGGCACAAAGCGCAGAATTATTCCATGTGGATTATCTGGGAATGACGGAGTCCTGGACGTGATCATTTCAATATTTGTTTACTCCGAGCTCCCAGTCGCCGAGTTTATGGTTACAAGGAGTTTATGAAACCAATTAAATTATGTGTGCCAGTTCCCATGGGACCCACAAAACACACTGCTCATCAGAAATTTGTACAGAAGATTGGAGCATTAGCCTCCTCTGTCACCAAGCAGCATTATTCAGTGTATGTCTGCAAGAGTGTTTGTGTTTGTCATTTTTAGTGTCTGTCGGTGTGTCCTTTCTCGGCACAAATACATGTTACACGGAGGCACCTCTGTCATCTTTGCGCATGCGTGCGTGCGTGTGTGTGTGTGTGTGTGTGGTTTAGGTATTACTTATTTTTCGGGGAACTACATTTGTTTATAGGATCACATTATGGGGATTTTTACTCTCGTATTGGGGCAATAAGCAAGCCCCCGCAACGTAAATCCCTCATTTTAAGGTGGAGACATCTTTTAATGTTATGGTAAGGTTGGGTACAGGAGACTGCAGTGGCATCATGGTTGGTTCGGTTCCATGTTGGGCCCCCACCTTGAAACTTTCCTGCCAGGAAATTAATGTAAGTCATTGTAATCTCCTCTGAAGTCATGGAGCCACACGTGTGTGTGTGTGTGTGTGTGTGTGTTTGTGTCTGCCTGACTCAAATAGTTTCCTTCGCGCTCAACGCAGACGCAAAAATAGGATCCTTGTTTATTAACAACAACAAGCTTTGCTGTATATACACACTCTCTCATGTCAATATCATTCGGTTGAACCAGAATCCTGAACGTGACCAGACTGGCACCTGTGAACTTCTGATTACACTAATGATTTATTTTATTTCAACCATCATTATCTGGATTATTTTAGTTACATAGCTCAGGAGTATTTGATGACTGCACACATGTGCAGTCATCCTCATAGAAACACAGTAAGGCTGACATGTGTTGTGGATGGGATTGTTGTACAACACTGGAGACTTGTGGTGGGTGAGCCCAGGGACGCCTGATGATTTGACAAGATCATTTGACTCCTTAGGCTGCACGGTGGTGTAGTGGTTAGCACCTTCGCCTCACAGCAAGAAGGTTCTGGGTTCGAATCCCGGTTCAACCAGGGCCTTTCTGTGTGGAGTTTGCATGTTCTCCCCGTGTATGCGTGGGTTCTCGCCGGGTTCTCCGGCTTCCTCCCACACAGACATGCAGGATGGGGTTAGGTTCATTGGAGACTCTATATTGACCGTAGGTGTGAATGTGAGAGTTAATGATTATCTGTATGTGGCCCTGCGATAGGCTGGCGACCTGTCCAGGGTGAACCCCGCCTCTCGCCCAATGTTAGCTGGGATTGGCTCCAGCGACCCCCCGCGACCCTTAAATGGATAAAGCGGTAGACGATGAATGAATGAATGAATTTGACTACTTTCTCTCCTCTTGTGCTTGTTGCATTTTGTTTTCTAAAAGCAAAGTTTCCTTTCTCCTGGGGATAAAGTGTGTTTTTTTTCACAAGGCCCCAACATGTACTGTGACAGAGAAAGCTGCAGTCTCGCTGATAACACCTAATCAAAAGCAGAAGCTTTCACGAATCGCCCTCCAAGGATAAAGCTTAAAACACTGTAAACATGATAAAAAAAAACCCAGGTTATGAAATGACTAATACAATAATTTGAATAAGAAACATGTCACCTTTGCCCTGACATGAATATTTATACAAAATAGCAATTATCGTTGTTTACTAGCACATTTTAATGTCTGTCTGTTTCCAAATGTGCTGTCGTGTGATATACTGTCAAAGATCTGACACAGCTCTTCAGGGAACATACACCTTCATCAAGTTCTGCAGCATTTCAAACGCACACACAGACACACACACACACACACACACACACACAACCGCCGTCCTCCACTCCTACTGAGCCAGAAATAGGCCCCGCATCCCTTCTCCGCTGTCTCAACACAACATTGATATACGAGTTAGCTGTGATGTGTGAGGTTAAGTACAAAGACAGTTGATGCTGACGGCGGCTCGCGGTGGGCGGAGGGGGTGTGGGGGGGGGGGGTTGCCGAGTGGGCAGCTAGGTAGAGAGGGAGAGGTTATGAGAGTGGGTGTCTGAGTGATTCATACAAGCGACTCCCGGAACGGCTGCTGCTGTGCTCGACCCCGGCAGTGGGATATGATAGTGCAAGTCTATTGATGTAAAGAGTTTCTTTCTGTTCCCATGTTGGAGAGTTCAAAGTTATCGATTTTGGCCGGGGAGCTCGCTCAAGAGTAGGTGTTCCAGAAACCGGGCCCACGAGCTGGTTTTATTTTTATGCAGCGGGGCAGCGCCATCAGTCTGTCCGCACAGCGGGATATCACAATAGAAAGCCCGACTCCTCTGCCCTTTTGGATCTACGTCTTCATTTTTATTCATCTGCATTGTTCCCCCACCCCTGCCGAGTCGTTCTCTCGCTCTTGTTCTCCCTCGCCACCTCATTCCAAGGCCGTGTAGAGAGTGAGATAAAGAATGGCAGAGTCAGGTACAGAGGGTGGGCTGGCAGGATCACTGTTTATGGACGTTGGAGCCCAGTCTCTGAGAAAGGTAATTTCACGCTTCGCGGCACTGACTCCAGTCCCAACGTTGTCCCCGTGATTAATTAGGCTTTTTAAACGAACAAACCAGGAGCCAGGTGAAGATGTTAATTATCCCGCTGTTAAGCAGAGAGAATATAGTCTCTGCAGTGCTGGTTAGCACATGTATACCCATACAGACACCACAAAGGTTGACATACACCTAACTGCACATGAAAATGCACTCATTCACATCCTCATGTAAAATAGAAAATGTGACGTTGAGCCCCCCCCAAAAATGTTTTCACCTGTACCTTATATTATTAAGAGCGGTCTAATATTAATCTCATTAGCAAAAACCATGAGTACTGTAGATATGTTCATCGACAAGGACCCCCCCCCCCCAGCACCCCCCTAAAACACAGACATTTTATGTGTTTTATTAGTTTTCAACTGCAGTGTCCCAACAAATTAAACCGTCGATCATATTTGTGTGAAATCGTGTGACATTACTCTACCTGGTCCTTACGGTTCATTTTCCATCAGCTTGTCAACGAATGCAGGTGTGTGCCGCTGTGCATGGGGGGGGGGCTCAAATCGAAACTTTGTATTCACGACAGTGAGTTACACCTCCCACCTGTAGGTGGCGCCCCTAGTGTGGCCGAGAGCACTTCTTACATCGGGATCACTTTAACACTAACGCTGTCTTATAAGAACTGGGCTCACATTTTTAATCAACACAAAAAACTCTTATATCATTAGAACAACCCCCCAAAAAAAGCAATCACTTAAATGTCAACGGAAATACACACTAGAAATTATAATCATACAAGGAACAAACAAGTGCTTGTTTATAAATCCTGAATCATCCACTCACTGCCATCGTCGTTATATTTAACAATTAGATATATATAGTAATATATATATATATAGTAATGAATATAGTGCATTCGTTTTCAGAGGGAGTTATTTCTAATACAGCAAAAACATTTCATCTTTTTTTTCTAAGAGCTAAACTCATAAGTTGGTTCTAACACTGAATACGACGTCAGTTTTCATTTTTTGAAAAGACAGAAGTCTCATTTGGACATTAAGCCTTTAGAATGAAAGTACAATATTCATGACTTTTTTTTTTCTCCAACTTTTTGGTTTTCGAGACTATCGCATGGGAGAAGAAATTCAAATCAACAGAGCAGAACTTGAGAGTTGAACACAGCTCTAATGAGCAGGTTCTCTGATCGGCCCTCAGTCAATCTTCTGTGCATCCGTGATAGACAGGAATCTGGGTCTTCTGCAGCGAACCAGAAAGCCCACCGCAACATTTTCCTCCAGATGATAAAAGACACGCAAGCCCTTTATGGTACATGTAATTAACAAACAACACATTAATGCCTTCGATGCATGCGGGACTGACCTTTCCAGACGAGTCCGGTTGGCTGGTCCGCGGCGTGTCGTTTGAAGTGCGACTCCCTCTCTGTGTCTCTCGCAGTGTGAACGAGCGGCGAGCAGACATCACACAACCTATTAAAGACTCAATTAGACGCTCTGCCTATTGGATTCCTGTGGCTATCTGTCCTATTGAAATACCATTACAGACAGATGGAGAGGAGGAAAACCAGAGATAAAGAGCAGAAGACAAACACAGCGAGAGCGAGACGGACAGATAAAGACGCCGAGGTGGTGGGGGGGGGGGGGGGGGGGGGGCTGAGCGAAGCCGCCCCTGGCATCAAAGAACGATTGGCCAAAATAACGTGATCTCTCACACACATTAAGTTATGGCCTCGGTTTCTCTCATGTCGCCTTGCAACGGCTGACATTACAGATAGATGGCTGCTAATCCAATAACACACCATAAGAATGATACACACTTTCAACTCATTGATGTATTTTGCTGCCTTATAACAAATGAGTGTTATAAGAAAAGGCTTCAGCGGCGCGCCCTGCGGAGGTTCACACAAAAAAGCGAATATAGTATATTTCTAGATTTCCTTTTTGACAAAGTGTCTGACTTTGTCACACCTTTTTTCGCTGCTGATGCTCCCACTCCCTCCCTTTGTGTCTATTTCTGCCCCCTCATTACCAGCTGTCTATCACTTCCACCGAGCTCTGTTGTCGAACTTACGTTCCCTGTGGACTTTCTTCTTGTTTTCTCTTGTCTTACGCTAGACGTGTTTAAGCTGTTTTCTGAGGAAAAAACAAGTCAAAACTAAATCAAACACGTCGCCCTCTGTATTTAATTTGAATCATATGCGACACAAAGTGGGGAGTTGCAGTTGAATGTTCTCATCATTTTTGTCAATATCTCTCTCATTGTATCGAGTGCGGGGCGTGAACGGCACATTTCAATCCCTGCAGGACATGAACATTCCTGTTGTCCGGTCATTCTTGTGCAACTCTGACTTTTGGGATTTTTAACATTGGGCCACTTATTTGCAATGGCTTCACCTTGGTCCACAGTTTGTTTGTTCCTCATGTCACTTTGGAAAATCCATCTCCCATGATCTGACGATTCTTTGATTAAGGCTTGGTTTGGTTTTGGTTATTAAAACGACTGGGTTAAAGTTCATGCCTTCTTTTAAAGCAGCTTACCTTAAATTAAACATGGAGTACGGAAGTCGTGCCTGCATCGGCTGGCACCACGAACTTTCCCCTTCACGCAAAATCACTGTCTCGCTCATCAGATGTTTGGCTGCCAGCTGGAGACAGGTTACAGCCAATCACAGTCATGGACGAGTTTGCTACAGAGTGATTTGAATCTCTCCGACTGCCGACACCGTTGCCTTGATGTCACTTTTTAACGAGACTCCTCATTCTGTACAAGGGGAAATCTACCTCTCCTCTTTACAGATAGCCGCTGGGCGCATGAGGCATTAATTTGATTTTGGAAAAGCTTATAATACACCGGCTCACGGCTCGATTAAATAAAGTACGGCGGTCGTTCCTGCACTACCGCTGAAAACGTCTCAACTACAAGGAAATCTAGATGAATGCCCATAGAGCAAGTGAGTAACCGCAATATTGCAGAATATTTAAAGGATATCATAACTCACTTTTTACACATAAAGACATAAATGTAAGACAATTGCACAATAGCTCTCCAACGGCGGGTTGGCGTTTGGTGCGTTGGCCGCTTCTGCCAAGGAGTGGGTTGCTGGGATTTGAATTATATGTAAATGTTTGAAAATCCATTAAACATTTGAATACTATCATATTCATGCAGATTGTACAGTGTGGCTATTGCAACCTGACACTTTTCACTGGTGCGTCTCTGATACACAGTTTACTAAAAATTCAATGTGTACGTGTGAGTGTACTGTGGAGGATTCGTGTTTCCAACAGTATTTTACCAACGTATCGAGCTGTTAACAAATTTCCATCACTGGTCAGCTCCTGGATTTCCTACAGGTGTCTCTGTCTGTAGTAGCATTCAGAGTAGTGGCTCAGGCTGCACCCACACTAATAGGTTTTTGTTTTAAAACTGAATTTTAAACACTGTTGGTAGTCAAGTCATGACTGTGACGAACCAATCAGGTAGCGAATGCAGGTGACCCTCCAAGTAGTGTGGACGGCAGGCGTAAATGTAGTGTTTTTAAAATGAAGATTTAGTGCTGACGATGTAACAGTAGCCCACGAGAGGGAAAATGTCTTTTGTTGACCTTATCGAGGCATTAACCAAGGCATCGGCAGGGACTTTAAACTTCTTTTTTTTAACCCCGCGGCTGATTTAATTCCACAATCTCTGAAAACAACTGGCTGCCGCACTAATAATGATTGGCATTCGTCACAGTAGAATACGTATTCAATCAATTACTCTCTGTTCTATGATTAGCGATTAGCGCTTTTCTTCTTTTTTTTGTTCACTTAAAAATGAAACTGTCTTTTCGGTTGATCATTTTCAAAGAAGCCTGATTACATCCACTATACTTAACTGTTCTCGAGCAACACGACATGAAGGAGTTCAAGGTTGACACCTACAAGTGCCTCAGTTTACAACTCTTCAGGTCATTCAACCCCCCCGCATTACCACATTATGGCTTCCTTGTTCCTATAGCAACCTGTCCTCATCTCTCTATCAGGGTGTGTATATACATAGCCAGTCTCCGGGGTATTCGTTCTCCAGCTCAGCAAAGATATGAGCAATTATGTGCTTGTTAGGCGTCGGCCAGAGATAAGAAAGATGTGTCTTGTGTCTGATTACTTTTTGCTCTGTCTTCCTGGGAGAAGCCGGGGAGTCCTCAGGGAGACAGTGCCAAACCCCCTTCTGCTAATCTAGCAAGGGCCCTGGTGGAAATAATGCACTTTTGCTTCTATTGGATTATTCATGCATGAAATATTGAGCAAACGGAAATGTGGGAGAGCTCTTATGTGAGGTAATAGTGAGCGTATAAGGCGCCCAGAGTTCCCTTTGAACAGGCGTTCATTGGCACGGATACCTCACACGCAGCGGAATCTTGACCAGATAAGACGGGGGTTTTTGTGCAAATCTATGCTCAATATGCGCGAGGTTTTTTTAGGTAATGTCTCAAGAGCAAAACCTCACTTTGTGACACACTCACGCACACACACACACACACACACACGCACGTGCGTATGTGCAAACATTTTCACACGCATGCACAGAAACCATCTCACCCCGTGGTACTGTACGTGTTGATGAGACAGACGCATGAGGGCTGTAAGTGCATCACTGATGTAATTCCATCTCACCAGATGGCCTGGGTTTCTGCGCAAAAAACTCGATTTCCTTATTCCGCCTGTACTTTTTTTTTTTTCTACCTCTAGTTCTCTTCCTCTCTTTCGCTCCATTCTTCACGTCTTTTGTTTAAATTCGACCTCCAACTTGATTTTCCTCGCATACGTTACATATCCGAGGCTTCACCTCGACTTCTGATTCCCCTATGTTCCGTGACTAATGTTCAGTTCGTCCCCTCGCTCATTGACTCCCTCTCTCTTCCTTATCATGTGACTCATTATCATCAATCAATGGCTGAAGTTCTGACGCAGCGACTCTTGATCCAGTCAAGTATTCTGCAACGCTGATCCGCTTGCTCGCACACACAGAAACGCTTGCTGATGCATGAATGTCCCCGCTCAGTCTCTGTGGCTGTTTGATCAGTCAGATAGTGTGTGTGTGTGTGTGTGTGTGTGTGTGTGTGTGTGTGTGTGACTTTATGGGTGTGTTTATGTGTGTGTGTGTGTATGCGTGTGATATTAGACTGACGCGTTTCCTATGCTCAGGGTTTTCCTCCGGAGGCCTGGCGATCAGAAAAGCTTGTTTGATTGAACTGATGCCGCGGGCTCGGAGCGCAGGGCTTCGGCTGAGTGATGGCTTGGATGATTCCATTGCACTGCAGCACATGTCAAGCACGGCAGCGACACAGCGGGCTGCATTCCAAAAACCAAGGGTGCTCTACAGGGCCCCCCACCCACCAACCAAACCCCTTTCCAACCCCGCCCCTTCACCTGCTGCCCCTCGAATACACGCGCACGTCAGAGCTCATCATCAGAGAGCCAGTCAGGAAAATTGACTGTTAGTGTGTTATCTGTTCCGCGCCCCGTCATCGAAAAAAGGACCATTGGGGGTTGTGGCGTCAAGGGTACAGTGAAGGAGGTTTTTGTTTTGGCTCTCGGCCACGCAGCGGCGGGTTCAGGGGAGCTGGGGGATTTGAATATCATTGCATTGCAGAGCGCAGCAAGGCTGGTGATAAACTCAGGTTCGCCGCTTTTGTTGTATCTCATTTTGCGAGCCTGAGCATTACGACTCCACAATGTGTTTTGTTGCCATTAAACTGTAAATGTCAGAAAAAGGGGACTCCAGTGAGTTGTTTGGGTTGTTTTTTTTTCCCACTTAGCTCAGGAGGTTTCCAAAATAAATGTGTTGCTGCCATGTTATGTTTCGAATGTAAGCCTCGTTCCTCTCCCCTTTTCCTCCGCCGGGCTAGAATTTATTCTCACTGAGCTACCACCAAATGCAAATGGTTCACAAATGCTGATGTAAACTAATGTTTTCAGTTTCCATCAGCAAAATATCTCAAGTGTTAAAGCAAGAAATTTGAATGTTTAATGTCGGCAGATTTCATACATTTTTCCAAAAAGCTCATTCAAAGTTAAACGGATTTGCCCTGGAAAATAAACATTTGTCAGATTCCCTTTCACCTGGTTGCTTTTTTAAATTTGTCATTTCTGCTCAGTCCTTCATTTTCTACTTTTATTCAAAAAAAGAAACACCCAGACTCATGAAAAAAAAAAAAACGTCTGCAGTTCATTGAACAGGAGCAAGTTGGAAAACACAAACTGTTTTTAAGGTCAGCTGTAAAAGCATGGACACAATGCTCCCCCCCACGAATCAGATTCATTGCTCAAAATGAAAAAAACTTCGTAATGTAGACCTTCATCAGACCTCCTCCTCTTTTGTTGACTTTATTCGCCTCCAATTGCTTCCCTTGGAGGTTTGAGCTCATTTCATACACTGCGCACAGCGGTGAGACACTCCTTACACATTATTGCTGGAATTTACACTCTGCAGAGCAGCCCGATCCACAACAAAAATATGTCTATGTACAGCTAATTTGCTCTGCCAAATACAACTGGGAGAAGATTAAATTGCTGCCTGGTTTACGATCTTTTCCAGCTTTTTTTCTGTTTCAGTCCAGGAAGTGTGACATTGTTATGCGGCACAGAAGTCGCGAGGATGGAGTTTGGGGTGGTTGAGGTTTTTTGCGTCTTGCAACCCACCCATTGTTACTCACACCAGGGACAGACTGAGAGAAGAAAGGCCACCCCAGGCCACCCTGCAAAACCAGCAGAGCACTAATTCTGAAAGCTAAACCTATTGTTGACGTAATGGACACCCGACTAGATCTAGATTTGGCCACTTCGTTTCGTCCGGGAGGAGAAATTGCAGAATACAAAACAAAAACTGTGACTGACCAAAAAGTCATTTGAACACAGAGTTTTCAATGTATGGCCATGGATGAGCCCTCAAAGACTCATTAGGAATGCGCCAATCATATTTCGTCAGGCAACAGAAACGTTTCCTCTTGATGCTGAGAATAGACATAAATACAAGTCCCTTTTTTTTTAAGGGTTGCAGGATAGCAGTCCCAAACATCAAGAGATACAGAAAAAGGCAATATACATCAATGTCAGCTTTCTACACATACATCAACATATGAATATGTGCTCACCTGTGCACACAGACACACACACAAAAAACAGATTGGTGAATAAAGCCAATCAGTGGAGTCTGTCATGGCTGACAGTGAAGTAGAGGGCCAGTCACGGCTCTCCCCGCGGCCAGGTGAAAATATATGAGATGTACACTCAGAGTTCACTCTGAAATCCCCCTCTGTCACTGTCACTCCACATGATTCATCCCATCTCTCGCTTTCCACATACCTTTATACACACACACACACGCGCACACACGCACACACACATACCTGTTCCTGAGGTAGAATTTTCTGAGTAGCCACAGAGGAATCCATTGTATTTCCTGCCCATTTTTCTCACTGTACCTGGAGACACTCCCGCATGCCGGAGCCCTTTTTTAATTTTGTCTTTCTTTTCCCTGCGAGTGCCTCCTCCTCTCTCGCCGCCTCTCTCCATCTCCTCTATTTTAACTAAAATAATAGGATAATCGTGTCGGTGACCTTAGGTCCACAAAGCCCACTGACGATTAGGAAGATGTAACAAAGTGGTTTACATTATTCTGTTGACCTGACAATGTGTGTGTGAGTGTGTCAGTGTGTTCGCCCGTATTTGCTTTTCACTGTAATGGCATATCATGTGTGACCTTGTGTCAAGGAGTTATCAGCATTTTTCTGGTTAAGCCAACTTACCTGAATACAAAAGAGGTCTGTTGGACTTGGGAATAGAAGCAGAGGATTCCTCCCCCCTCACTCTCCCTCCTTCTCTCTTTCTCCCGTCTGTGTGTGTCTGTGTTTGTGTGTGTGTGTGTGTGTGTGTGAGAGAGAGAGAGAGAGAGAGAGAGAGAGAGAGAGAGAGAGAGAGAGAATTAGCAAGGTTGTTTTTCAGTGCTGCATAGTTGCAGGCTATTATAGAAGAAATACCACCCAGGGGATGGAGGCATTATGAGTGTTGGAACAGCTACGAGCCAAGAAACAGATGAGTTCTCCCCTGGCCGTGTCTATCCATGCCTCATGCTGCTCCTGTGGGCATTCAGCCTCCATAAACACATATAGTGTATGAGGCTATTCTGAGATTTCCCCTATTCTTCCACCCTGCACCTCCAAGACTAATGCTGTGTAAATGATTCTCTGCTTAGATCATACGTGTGTGTGTGTGGGGGGGGGGGGGGGAATTCACAATGGGAATTCCAAAAGTCCCACTCAGATTTCCTCATATACCTGATGATAGCCATGCAGATAGTTTTGTGGTTTTATTTGTTCGCGGAGATTTTCCTCCTTGAGCCCATTTCAACAAAAACAAAAGCTGCGGAACCCGTCAATGGTACTGAGCATTGTGTCAAACAGACTGTTTATTTTTGAATGAACGTAGCATCCCTGTATTACTGCAGTCTCAGCTGACAATTGACACTCGAACATTAATCACTGTGATAACAGAATTACAGAAAGCCAGAAATACAGAAACCATCTTTGGAATAAATTTTAATTTTGAAGTTTTTTGGTTTTTTTACCTATATTGTAGCCAGCCACCAGGGGGCGATTAAGATGTTTTGGCTTCACTTTTGGGGAGCTGTCATGTCGTCCATTTTATATGCAGTCTGTGTTAGAAATATTCATGGTCCCGAGAGGATGAATACCATTGTCCTCACCTGTGTTGTGTGTCAGTGTTACATGAAGGCAATTTTACACTCCAGCGGACAACAGAGTTGTATTCTATTTCTTTCAATCGCAGATAATCCTGAAATTCTTTAAAACCCGGCAAATCTGGGAATCTGAATTTTCTCTACACATCCATCCCTTATGACTTGAACACAGCGTAGGGAAAACCGCCACCGGTGAGCACAGCATCAGACTTCTGAGACGTGGGCGGTGATTTAAAGGTCAGGACACAGGCCGGTCGTTTTGGAATGTAATTTATCAGCACTGTAAGCACAGCAATGAAATCTCAGAGATGGATATTTCCAAAAACCCAGAGCTAACAAAACCCGCGATAAGGCAGGACGGTGTCTCGGGGTGACCCGACCCCTTTTAACCCAACCGTGGTTTGTTTGCAATTTTTATTCAAGGCTTGATTCACTTGAAAATGGGCGATGACAAATTAAATTGTCAGGTCTGCCCGCCCTGTAAGCCACCCACACTTTACCCCCCCAACACCTTTAAATGCCGCGCAGAAGTAACCAGACGACGCAAAAACGCCTCCTCGCCTTAACCATATTTCAGTCATGTTTCATTTCTTTGCTCTGAGCACGAAATACAAATGACAGCTGTAAATAACTGCCTTTCTCCCCCCCCCCCCCCCCCCCCCCCCCCCCCCATTCTCTCTCTCTCTCCAACCTCTGTACGCTATGAACTGGAGAGGGTATAATTTATCATGAACATGACAAATTACTTTTGCCGGTGTTGAGGAGAAGATTGGTCGGCCGCGTGTGCGTGCGTGCGTGCGTGCGTGCGTGCGTGCGTGTGTGTGTGTGTGTGTGTGTGAGAAGTGGCACTGGTCCTGCAAAATGATATGCAGCATCTTGGCTGTGCAAGGTGGAAGGTGGGAGCAAACTGGAATGACTACTTTGTTCTTCTTGTGTTAAGAACGACTGCGGCCACGTGCTCACAGTGTGTGTGTGTGTGTGTGTGTGTGTGTGTGCGCACTTAGCCGTGCCAGTTTGTTTTGGATTTCACACAGATGCTTATCCCCTCTTCTCGCCTATCATGTGTCGATCTCTTCCCAACCACAGTGTGTGTTTTGTGTGCGCTTCGTATCTCCCGATGTCTCTTTCAATACGGGCGCGTTGAGCTCCACAACAACCAGGAGTCACTTAGCGGAAACTGGCTCTGCTCAGTGCCAAAGTGAGCAGTGCTGACCAGACAGGAACATCACAACACAGACCAGGCCAAACGGGATAATAAGGGGCTCTGTGATGATCCAAATCAGCTGGCTATTATCACTCCATCAGTCAAAGCTCTCTGTAGCGGGAAGTTGGATAAGAAAGGTTCTATAAAAGCAAATATTCCACCAGTAAATTCACTACACAAAGGGAAAAAAATTTGATTTATGGCAGAGGATTATATCTTACAGTAATATAGACAGTAAAATACTTACAGTAAGAGCGGGAGTAAAATACGGCACAACACATTAACACACACAGACACACACACACACATTTTTATGTTCTTGTTTTGAGAACTCATGCTACTTGAAATGAAGGATGCACACGCTCTTTTTGCTGTGAATAGGGGAGTTCAGCGTGTTTGACCAGCTCACTGTGTAATCTCTTTTGCTTCGACTCTCATGAGGAATTTCAGATACAGACGTTGGACCGTGACCAAATGAACACGAGAGGAAGATGTTCCCAAGACGGAGGCGGCGTCAAACTATCGCAGTACTTACACTTCGTTTCTTTGAATAATGACTGTATCTTTGAGCTCAAGGTTGGTTTTGAAACGATGCTCCTGCACCGCTTCTATTGAACCTGTACTGATGTTGGCGGGTGTTACATCACTAGTCCTTTAACTGCACAAGGTTGTTTGTCGATTTCATTGCTGTGGCCACAGTGAAATCCCAGGTCATCTCATACACTCCGGTGACCCCTAGAAAGACCTGTACGCATACTTGAACATTACAAACAAATCAAATGTCTATTAAACATTAACTATCACATTGACCCGTCACAATTTAGTCCATTAAGTTAAATACACAAGAAGAGTCTTACCAATTTATCGTTCTTTCATGCCCCACAGAAGGTTTCACTTAGATGCCAATCTGGTTCCACTTCTCCTCACACATCCAAGATAATAAAGGGGAAATCCCACATAACTTTGGAGCAAAAACAATAACAAACATACGTAGCCAGACAGACAGATTGTAGAATGAGACAGATCATCTAAACTGCTGTTTTTGGTGGTCAAATAAGAGTGAGTGCGGCATGAAACTAGGTTTATCCTTCTACAGTAAGTGAGTATAAGTAGGTCAGAGTTTGACCAAGAAGTTTGTATGTCATCTGTAACTGGGTCATTCTACCATTAGTTTTCTCTTCTAAATTTGTTCGGGGTAATTCGGTGGTGGGCTGAAAACCATGTGATCACTCAACAATTTGGCCAAAACTTGACAAGTTGCAAAAAAAAAAATGATTCAGCAGGCGCAGTCGGTTGCCTGAGGTACATTTTGGGAACTTATTTCTGTCGCGTAATTGTCTTCATTACATCTATGAATAAGTCAGTGGGACTGTTTTTAAGATGTTGTCCTGTTACACGCATCTGACTGACTTGTAACGTGTAACCAGACACTGCAGGGAAGGAACGGGATGTGAGTAGAGAGAGAGAGCAGATTTAACTGGAACATGAACAGTCCTATACAGCCACAAACAACTCCCTCCTACAAATAAATTGCTCTCTCTCTCTCTCACAAGCACACACACACACACACACACACACGCACACACGCATGTTCACCAAAAGGCGCAAGACACAATGTGTGGAGCTAAACTCCATCAGCACCAGTCGCAGGAGGACAGGGGGAGCAGAGGAAGGATCGATACTCCAATACTCCCCTGTCTGCTCCACTGGCCCCTGACGTTATCCCACATCATCGCAGCGGACACAAAGAAGACAAATGACTCCCATGTCGGGAACATGGGACCGGCAGACGGGAGGGTGGCGGAGGGAGAGTGATGAAGGGTAGCTGCGGGCTTATGGGACGCAAGATGTACAGTACGTCCCTAACTTCAGTACCGACAGTGACAGTGTCTTTCCAGACTTTGACAGGAAGCGCATGCTGCCAAAATCAAAGTGACGCTGGGGGGGGGGGGGGGGGGGGGGAGAGGCTGGGTGTGCTGAAATAATAGCGAAGAAGAATGCCTGCGAGACGCCACTAAAAGCATGCGACCCAGAAATGGGAAGACAAACAGACGAACGGAAAATACAGCATGTTTTCATCACCTGTGTACCAACGCAGGAACTGAGCAAATGGCACCACCTGCCACAGGCCCTCAGGGTATGCACGGGTATATGTGCACACAGCTATATAGACACACACACACACAGAGTCAGATCTCTTTCCCCCTGGTAGGTAGATACTGGCTAAGTGAGGCAGATTTGGGGGCTGTATGTGATATGTGACAGCTCACAGAGTGACAGACTGGTTGCGAAGAAAAGGTGCGGGGACGATGGGGAAGACGGATGAAGGGGAGAAACGCTCCCTTTGTACCACAAAGGGCCCTCTGTTGTTTTTGATCTGCCTGCGACTTCAAAGTGCAAAAGTCTGTTTTTATTCCTGGCAGAACTTCCCCCCCCCGTTGCCTTATCACACATCTCATTTGCGGGGCTCCAGACAAACAGACAGCAGCACGGGGTCGAGGGCCCTGCCATAGATTGAGGTTTGACAAATTAGATTTCCCAATGATGGATGCTGAATCAACAGCTGAAGCAAAGTGGAGATAAAAGGGTGGGCTAACGGGGGGGAGGGAGGACGGGATGATGGGAAGAGGAAGTCAGGGAAAGAAGGAAGGACAAGAAGAAAATGGAAAAGAAAAAAAGGCGGAGTCAAAGAAAACGTCTCATAATATTTATTTGCACCTTTCAGACTTCACTTGGGCAGAATGGCCCCCATATTTATTGACAATGTCAGATCGCTGTTGTAATTTGTGGGCTGGTACTCAGGGGCGTTATGAGTGGAACTTGCAATTAGATTTATCAAAGCTCATGTGTGTGTGTGTGTGTTGCATGTAATTAGAAGTTATTGAAATACAGGGTCCCCGTTGCCCAACTATTACAGCTAAATCAATATTAATCAGAAACGCAATTGAAGGGAGCGACGCATAAAAAATGCAAAGCAACACAGAGACGGCGAGAGGACGACAAGGTTGTGTGAGTGAAAAGGGCAAGAGATATGAAGAAGGAAGGCGAGATGGATTAAAGGATGGCAGGAGAGAAATAGAACATTTGGAACAATTTAAGATGTGAAAACACGTTTTAGGATGGTTGGTACATGCGGACCAACTGCGGGAAGTTGAGACAGCATTAAACGATAGAATGAGAAAAAGAAGCAAAAGAGAAGTAAACCAACCAAAGTCGAGTATAGGCTGAATGCTGTTTATTCATGCCACCTTACAGCTGCACCAAATTCTCATTTATTTACCAAGTCATTTTACTGTAAACCCCCTCACACGAATCCTTTGAATTTCCATGCCGACTCAAAATCTCCACCTTTTCTTCTATTTAAAACAGGTGTATTTACATCACACCTCTGATACTCGCGGGACTTATTAGGTGAACTTTGTTCCAATCGGCGCCGCTGACGCCCATCGTCACCACATTACCAGACATCCAGGCTGTGCCGACAGTGAGAGGCGGCGATGGTGGAGGAGAGAGAGGGCGACAGTGCTGCTAACTGCCATCAGACAATATGAATGGCTTGTGTGAGTATTATTTTTTATTTTTTTTGGTGTGTGTGTGTGTGTGTGTGTGTGTGTGTGTGTGTGTGTGTGTGTGTGTGTGGCAGTCTCATTAAACACAGTCTGGGTGCACTTAGTGTTTACAGACGATGATACTCAGACATCAACACTGATTGGAATAGAGAGATAATTGCTCAAACAAGATGGGGGAGTCTCTCACACTCCCACGGACACACACACACACACACACACACACACACAAACACAAACACACACACACACACTTCTCTGTGTCATATGATATTATTGCGAGTCGGTCATGGTCCCCTGTCTCATGCACCTCTGCAACCCCTCGTCCCCTCCTCTTGTCTCCTTCCCGCCTTCCTAATCCCAAGGAAACTTCTAACACCTGTCACAATCTATCCAAGTTGTATAAGATAACTAATCAGACATCGCAGCAAACGTCACGGCATCTACATGTGTGCACACACACACACACACACACACACGCACACATCGAGCAGGTGTTCTTGTGCTCTGCAGAAATAACTCAATAGCTCTGATGTAAAAAAAAACCCAACAACCTCCTTTAAATTTGACAGAGTCAAATTTCAGCCCGTGCAGCACACCGAGTGTGTAAATGCACTCTATTGTAAAGTCGGGAATTACTTTGACGTAATGCACTCTGTCAGCCTGACCTTGGCAAAGAGACGCTGTCCGCAGTCCTATAAAACAGGCAGTAATGCTGGCCCTGTCACAAAGGCAACACAACACAACTCTCGCACAACCACACACACACGCACACGTACCCACACACACACACTTACACACACACACGCGCACACACGCGCACACAACAAAACAAGAGTCAGGAGTGCATGAAGGAAGAGAGGAAGCAAGGAGCTGGGTGAAAGAGTGGAAACTAAAAAAGGCCTGTTAGAAATATTCGACTTGCCCAGTTGCGGGACATGGGTTTTGACATGAATACTATTCACAAGAGGGGAAACTGGTAATTATAGTGACTGCTAGACAGCCGGGAACATGCTAGCCCCATCACTCACAATCATTTTGCAATCGTCTCTAACTCTACTGGGCTCCTTTGCTCCGGAGGAAAGTTTCGACCGTTCTGTCAGACGATCTCAACAGGCTCCACTTGCACTTTCATCGACTCTGCTAATCACTCGTTTGAAGTATTTTTACTTGATTTCTTTACTTTTCCAACCATTACTTTTACTTAACTATTTAAACCATTCATCCACCACTTCTAGCTATGTCAACCAATGAGTCTGATGTACTTGACCTATTTCCACCAGTTGATCATACCTCACCATTTCCAAGTCTCTGCAGATTCATACGGGCGTTAAACAAACACTTAAACTTACTTTAAAACGTGTTTCTTAGCAGAGAAAAAAAAAGACATACGCATGCGTTTGTTTACTTTGAAAATCCAGGTCGGGGGGTTATCAATTAGAAAATTCCCAGATGAAGACATGATAACTACATTTGTCAGTGTTGATTAAATGTAAATGCACTTATTACATTTCTAAGGTCAATGGGCTCAGGGGGGAATATTTACTCCAATTAACAATTAACCTGTCAATCTCTAAAAGTGGACTTGGTGTTTGTTGCCATGGTAACATTGGCGACATTACATATTGTGTTGTCCGGTAAAGTCAACAAATTTAGGTGCATTCCAGATTCCTTTATCTGAATGAAGCAAAGGCAACGTGAGATACATCATCTCATCTAGCCTTTGATTTTTTTTTCTTGTATGTCTCAACAATGTGTACGTCGTTAGTAATTTGTGAATATTTGTGAGCATTTGAAAATGTATATGTGTTGCTTTCTGGCTTCAAATTTCAGACTGACCCAATAAAATAAAATAAAATAAATCACGACAGCATTAAGCCGTCATTATGAATGTCAGCAGAAGGAATTGTGTTCTACAATGAATCTACATCTGCGGCTGACGATGACAAGTCGCCCTCGGCCTGGACAAGAATCTGCTCTGTGACGCATTTTTCACCTGATCGGGATGCGGCGTTATTGGCTTGTTAACCACCCACTGCCAACCTTCTCTTCCCGTCCCTCTCAGCTCTTCTCTCTATCTTTAGACTTGCCTAGCAAACTGTTTCACGCTCTGTCACTTCAACGATGCCTGAGAAACCCTCTCTCTCTCCCTCAGCTCTCCTGTAGACAGATACGCGCCTCGCTCTACCCATTACTTGTTCCTAATAGAAACCTGTTTCTCCACCAAACACAATCTCCAAAAAATCTCCATTTCAGCAAATCTGTGCCTTCCTAACCATCATCCGACACCTCTAAAAGCCCAGCCACTTCATCTTTGTGTGTTCAGCAAATTTGCAGGTCGAATTCAGGTGGAATTGTGTGTTGATGAAAACTAATTTAGTGCTGTTTGCGGCACCGCCGCCATGTATTTGGACACAATTAGATGGGAATGAAGGGGACGGATAGAGAGAGGGAAGTGATGTGAGGGGAGGAAAGAGAAAAGGATAAGAATATTTTAAAGTCCAATGGAAGTCATTTCCTCATTCTGGAGTCATTGAAGCTGTGAGTGCGTGTGTGTGTCCCCTTGTGTGTGTGTGTGTGTGTGTGTGTGTGTGTGTGTGTGTGTGATTGGCTTTGCATTATGATGAGGGTTTGGGGGTGGCAGAGTGTTGACATGCAGAGCACAATGCCTCCATAAGCAAAAGGATAATGAATGCATTTGGGCTCCCACGTTCAAACACAACTAGCGAGGCTGTTTACTCTTTTAACAGACAATGTTCCTCTCCTCTCTTTGTAATTTCCCTCCAACCAGGTGAACACATGGGTGAGAGCGCGCGCGTGTGTGTGTGTGTGTGTGTGTGTGTGTGCGTGTGGTTACAGACTGGTACAGTGTTGAGCTCTACTGAGCTGCCAGGCACAGACACTCATTTAGGCTGCAGCTTCAGTTCAGAGGAGGCCCGAGGCAGCGGTTCCTCCAGGCTGACGCTGAAGATGGCTCACATTTTACCCGGTTATCAGAGCTCCTCTCTGGGCTGAGCCTGGCGGGAGGCCTGGCCGCCTTCGCCATTCCTCCAGGCGAGACAGATAGCAACCAATCACTGGCACCAAAGAGACGGCCCCACAGCTCTCGCGGCACATTCCCATTAGCATATCCAGGTGTTTGTGTGTGTGTGTGTGTGTGTGTGTGTGTGTGTGCTAATCAAAATGCAGAATGGCTACTTAGTCTGCAATGTGTGTGGGCTTAGCCTGAGCTTCATTCTCGGTCAAACTGTTGTGTTTGATCGTATTTTGTTTACTTTTGTTGCCCTTATCATCTAAAAACTACACGCACAGACACACACACACACACACACACACACAAATAGACAAAGCTTAATCACAGCAGCCCATGTGTGCAGTACATTCACTGGTCCTTCTCGTCTATCTCATAGCACATGATTTATGTGAAAATGATTTGCCGCTACGAACACACACACACACACACACACACACACACACACACACCAGGATGCACACATACTAACTCACACAGTCCGTCATCCTATTTATGACAGCAGGAGTGCCGTGCCAAGGGGATATTGGACTTTCTCTTCAGTTATCAATGTTTCGGATTTGATTGATGACCTTTATTGTAATTATTTATTGAAAGCCAGGAGCAGGATAATTAGAAAAGGTCTGGAGCGGAGGAAAGTGCTGATCCAGTGGGAATTCTGAGGAGGAAACCGGAACGCTGAAGGTGATAAAGTTCATGGATCTCCTCAGAATTCCGTGTCAGCGAACATTGAGGAGGGGGGAGATCTGCAAGAGGAATCAATGATCAGAGCTAATGGCATACTAATGATGTAACTACTCCTCCGTACAGCACAGACGCAGGGCGGGGGAAAGAAAAGAAAGACAGACAGGCCGAGGTAAACGTAAGTGATACAGAGATCATAAATTGATCACTAATCAAAACAAGCAGCCACGGGGAACGAAAGATCATGCAGGAGAAAAAGAAAAACACTGAACAATTTAGGAACTTGCTGTTTGCACTCTGTCTCCACTTTGCAGCAGGAAATTGAGTGATCACCGAGTAAATGTGGCTGTCGAAGTCAAATGCAAGTTCTTTAGCTGCGGAGCCGGTACTGAATCTGTCGAGACAAATACTGATTTTATCTTGCACGTTGCACATTCAGGTGGTCGTCGTTATTATTCTGTAAATCACGGACTTGATGCACACACCGATCAGCCACAACGTTAAAACAGGCAACTGGTTTTAGTGTTGAGAGGCTAACTGTAATATGAAATGAACTGGACTGAATGCCAACATGCTTGCACCTTAATAACACCAAAAAAACCACCATGATAACACAGTGTCAAGTACGACTAAATCTATACCATGGTCACAATCTTAAGCCGCTTTCAAACATGAAAGCAGCTTTCTGAAGCCTCCATCTTTGCATTTTGATCGATGCCGTTATTTTTCTCTATTTTACTCTAAATGAGATCCCAATTTACAAAATGTGGATAAAAATTCTGCGTTGAAGACGAGTTGAAACTCGCGATCGAGACCACAAACTCCCCGGGAAAATGTGTAGTGACGTAATAAATCGAGTGAGGAGGAGAGTCATTTTCTCATAGACTTCTATGGAAACTAACTTCCTTTCGCAACCAGTGGGGTCGCCCTCTGCTGGTGTCAGGGACGTCCGAAGTCTTTCGGGGAAAAAACATCTGGGAACCTCGAATGTCGTTTGTGGCCATCTGTAGAAGAGCTGTTGATGTGTAGTATTTCAATCAGTATCAAAATGTTGTATCCTCGCGCAGAGCCATGCTACTAATCCGACTAGAAACACACACACACAGACAAACGCAGGTCATTATTTCCCGACGCTGTCCTGTGTTACCGTTACCTGGACATAGAACAACTGCCAATTAGGAAGCAATTCTAATTCAACCTGATTAGATGGAAAGTACATCGGTGACCTATGAGATTACAAAGAACAAAGCCCTCAATTAGAAGACCCTTTTTAGTGTAAATCGACTGTATCTCTGTACAGTGGCACTCAAAGTGCTTTTACAGTAGAAGTCACATTCGGCCATTCCCACACACACACGTTCATACAGTGCCGCTATTTGCTGTGCATTTTCTGTCACATACTGTCGGTTCAGCCGTCAGAGGGGGCAATTCGGGGTGAAGTTTCTTACCCAGGGACGCTTCGGCTCGCTGACTCCGGGAAAGCGGGGGTCAAACCACCAACCTCCCGGTTTGTGGGCGACCTCTTTACGTCCGGGATGTATGTGCCGTTTTTTTCTCTACGTATGTATTTTTTGAAAGGCATTTAAGAAAATCTGGTCAAGCATCTACAGTTCATGACCAATAACCCAGAGATCTATAGCAGACATGTAGCTGTAGCTGTGCCCCCCCGCAAAAAAACCAACAGATTATTAATTTTTCCTGACATTTCCGAAATCGGGTTACCACAGAGAGCTCACATCCAAAGCCATTTACTTGTTTTATTGGCCTTTGATTTCCTTTGACAGGTTAATGGGTCATGCCGAAACATGGTTAACCAATGTAAACTTCCTCTGGAGAGGCCTGATACTGGGGCCGTGCACACACTCCAACTTATAGGTTTGCCGGGTCTTGAAGAGCAACAACTTAGCGGGATGAAAAAAGGAAGTGAGTACTTGTAGCTGTGCACTGTTGCATCCGAAATAAATCAATCTGTATGCCAATGAAGACTGAACAAAAATGGTGTTGAATTTACTGTTAGCAACAGTGCGGCTGAAATACTAAATGAGTCAGATTCCACAGCCGAACGGTACGGCTCCACCAGACTTAGTGCACAGTAATGAAAAACCCTCCCACTGCAGAGTCGGTCCTCTCATCCTCTCACTGCACCGTCGGTCTGAACGCTCCGGGAGAAAG
>NC_061529.1:7257500-7272500 GCF_022379125.1 Scophthalmus maximus
CAGAGAGAGGTGGCAAAAAAAAGAGAGAAAAGGGGGGGGGGGGGGTTAGAGAGAGAGACAGTGTGAGGTTACGTGGCTTCCATTAGTCGTCCGTTGTGTTCCAAGAACTGGAGCAGCAGCTAGATCAGATTGCACTACACTCAAACAAAGAGCTTTGGTTATTTGAGTCCCCTGCCATTGTACCAGCTGAATTTCCCAAGGCAAATGTTGACAAAGAAAATTGATATTGAGTGCAATATTAGTCTCCGCCGATCACGGGGCACTTCCTCCACCAAAAGCTGGGCTCCTCGATGTGTGCCCTTCATCTGCATTCACACGAGACTGAGTCTCTGTCTGGTCGAGGAAAATGAAACCTTCCACACACAAAAAATCCTCCGCTGTTCAACGATTGTTTTAACAATCGGCAGGGCAACATGTTTGAAACGAAACATGTAAATTCTGTCTTTCTTTTTTTCTCGCCCATCAGCTATTGAGCACAAGTAATCTTCACCAATCAATACACGTCCAGTAGCCAGTAAACAGTAGACAGTGTTCATGTTCAGCATTTTAAAATAAAGCCCCCTAATCATTAACAACTGCCTTGTAACATGAGATAATCCGAGTCTCCACAGGCGCACGCCCGCGGACTTTAATCCCTCATGTCTGCGCGAGAGAATTACAGCGTTAAACCCAGCACACGCATACAAAACATATGATCTCTGGCAAGAAACAGTGCAATGGTCCACTTGACATTGGAAAACAACAGCCCTGCGGACAAAAAGTACAGTACACTCTCTACAGAAGTGCAGACAATGTAGAAGCAGCATAACATTGACAACAGGTGGCGGGTGAAGGCTGGAGTGTGCCTTCATTCACCCGCGACTACGATCATACACAATGCACACTTTCAGTCAGTCCCTCCACAAAGGCGTTCTGTGGTGTTGCACTTCACACATGGGTGAGTGATGAAGAGAGAAATGCCACGTGGAAAAATCATTGTATAATTGTGTTGGGCGTCAAGGTCAGTTGTGAAACATTACCGGATATGTCCCGCCAAATCCAATGTCGGAAAGGTGCCGGGCGTCGTGGTTTGATGCATGCTGATGCTGTATATTAAGCAGCGATGATGTGAAGCTGTATTGAAGAGAAGTCCGCCGACACCGCCTTGATTGTATGTAAAGGTTTATTGCGAAAAGACCAGCATCAATACAAGCCCTGCAGAGCTTGGAGAGCATCCAGCCAAAGGGACAGCTCTGTCCACACTTCGTAAAACATAGACTTATATAAGACTTCAGAAGGTCTTATGCAACATCTGATCATGCAAGGTAAAAAGGAAGATTAGAGGGGTTTCAAAGGAAAGGTCAAAAGGTTATCAAGAGGCCCCTAAGGTAATCATCCAAAGTACAAATAATGTGGACGTCATCAACTGCTATCATTACATATGCTGACAAAAAGACACCACACTGACACCTTTTGTGAGGTGGTAGGTGTCTGTAGCTGACATGAACTCATTTGTTAACACATACGACATAGTTCTGTCACACGAGTTGGAGGACTTGTTGGTGGAAACTGATAGTCATTGTTCCCAGAGGACCTTGGGGACTCGACTCCTCTTCTAGCACGTCCGGGATGTTGACATTTGTGGTTTTGAGTGAAATGTCTTCCAACAATATTCAATTATCAACTAATGATAATTCTCATCAGCTTTGGCTGCACTTTGTGGTCAGTGCTAATCAGCAAATATCTGCATGACAATGTGCTGAATTGATGGGGTGAACATCGGAGAACCTCGTGCCTGCTAAACATCAGTATGTTAGTACTGTGGCAGTGGGCAAGTTATCATTCAGTTCAGAGCATCCATGTGCCTACAACCTCACTGAGCCACTGGACATTTTTGCCTTGTTAATTTATTTATATCATGAAGATTCCCTTTAGCTTCTTGCAGTGTAAAATCTCCCCTGCTGGAATTAAAGCTGAAATAGTCCAAATTGACTTGAATCGCAAGACAAGACACATTTATTATCATGTTTATTGCCGACAACCAAAACCATAATGCTTTTTTTAGCCTTAACCAAAATAATTTTGGTGCCTAAATCATGTGGGACTCTTGAAGCGAACTCCCAATTTGCCAATGTCAAAATCCACCACTTACGAAACCTCAACAATATCTGCGTTGGCTGTGGAAATGACATTTTATATTTGAACACAATTAACCAAACAAATGAATAGCATATGCACACACAGAGATGTACGCAAACACAAACTCCAACCTAACGTTATGTATAAACGCTCGCACACAAGTGCTCTCTCAAACTTCCTCAGTGAACTCTCTTTCTCAAACACACACACACACACACACACACACACACTCAAACACTAACAGACTCTGGAATGTCGGAAATACATGGTGCCCAGTTTTGTTTTCTTTCTACAGTGTGCACTCCCCCGTGGGCACATCCAAAGAAAACATTGGTGTCTGAAACACTCGGAAGGTTCCGAGAATAATTCATTTCGGGGCTCCGTGATGAAAACAGATTGCTCATTCTTTTCACTTAATTTTTGCTTGTTTATTTAGAAAGAACAAACAAACATGCTGCAGCATCCACAAAGTATGTACGTTGGGGTGTGTGTGTGTGTTTTAATACCCTACTGGCTTTATTTTGTGTTTTTTTTCTCTCCGTGGTATTCAGTCATGACCGCCGGCTGAATGAAAAACAAAGCACAAACAGACGGAGCATGTCTGAGCATGATGTGTGCGTGTGCGCGTGTGTGTGTGTGCGCGCGTGTGTGTGTCTCTCTGACGGACATTACAGGCCTGAGAGGAGATTCCTAAAAAGTCCCACGGATTATTAACCCTGTTTAGCTTGTGTTAACATGAGAGTCAGCTGTAATCCATGGACAATTTATTAATTTATTAAAGCACAGAGAATTTTAATTGGGGGCATTTCATAGGTCTCCTACATTTGTAAATATTTGCACGAGTGTGTGCGTGTGTGTGTGTCCATGCACATTGTTGTTTGTCTAAACAGTATACTTTACGTGACTACTATGTATTTATCACAAGACAAACTTCATTAACAAACTCTGTCTGAGATACATTACAGGCGTACGAGACGCAGGGAGACACAATGTGTGCATGTGGGACACCGAGGCAGGACGTGATACACAGCTCGAAGCCTCTGGAAGCACTATGAAAATATTCATCTAAACCGGATCATTATGCAAAGGCAACAATAAACTGGTTTTGATGATAAACAGACTGTCATATCTCTATACCCAAGCCAGAGGGCAACACACTCTGTGACATCCATCTTCTTTAAGTAACGCCGTTCGTAATGACACTGTGAATGGTGGGAGCAACACACACACACATTTGTGCACACTCCAATGTACCGTCATAAACACACACAAGTTAACACTCACAAACACAAAGTATTAATATTCTCAGTCGCTCTCTCTCTGTGTCTTACAAACACAGCAAGACACACATGCACGCACGCTCTCACAAAAAATCTCCCAGTATTTAATACAACCGGCTGATGCCAGGGGCAAGGCAGAAGTCATAATCGTGTGTATGTTTAACAGCAGTGTGACAGGCGGATGCTGCTTCAGTGTAAGTGAAGAACATGTAAATAAGCAGGCTGAATTATTCAAAAACTGAGATCGGCTCACACATGCTGGCGGCCCCGCCGTCCCCCCCAGCCTGTAAATAATCTCAGGAAGGGAAGGAACGGGGCAAGAAAAAAAAGGAATTTCCATCTAGGTGCAAACTGTCCAAACCCAAACTAAACCAACCAGGAGTTTTGTTAATCTATTTCACTCACGCAGCGTGATTGGATGAATTTGTGGACAGAAATGAGCGTGTGGTGTCCACATGGCTGTGGCGAGCTCAGAGGACATGTGGTGCGTGTGTGTGTGTGTGTGTGTGTGTGGGAGGACAGAAGAGTTCAGTGTCAGATGTGAGCAGATGTGAGGGAAAGGATGGGATAGGGGAGGTGAAACAACAAGTCCATTTAGTGATTAGCTGATGGCTTAAAAAATAAGCCAGCAGCATCCATTATGATGAATGATTAATCCGTTTTTAGTTAGTTGGCGAGCAGAAAATTCTAAACATTCACTGGATACCTCCTCAAATTTGAGATTTGCGAAGCGCCATATGTCATTATTTCCAGACATTTTATAGACCAAATCATCAGTATGCCTTACTCCTCTCTATTTATATTTTCTTTCTATATCTATATTATAAACATGGCTTCAACCTTTGAGGGAGCCCTGGAGCAAAAAGTTGCTGCTGGTGTCCTATTTGACCCCACAGCACCTGGTCCCATAAATTGATTAAACTTAACACCATGTCTGAAAAGTAAAGGCAAAATGGAAGCATAATATTTAATAGCATTGCATTAATTCAACATTGAATTTAATAATAAACTGAAATAGAAAGAATTCAACCCAAAGACTCGCTTCAAGACTGAACTTTAAAAAGTTCTGGGCATATATGACGTATATTTCCAAACATGTTTTCAGTTAAAGTTGCACAAAGCAGTTAATCCTCATAAGGCTGAAGCTTTCAGGGGCCCCTCGAGCTCAGGAGCCCTGAGGCAGTTTCTGGCTTTGCTCAGGTGTTTATCTAGACTTGACTGTAAATTGACCAGTAAAGGCAAGGTGCCAAAAACGAAATCTTTTTGCTGATCAATTGTCTAGTCTCAAGAATGTCAGAAAATAGCACAACTTGCCATCGGAAGTTTCTCGTTTTGTTCGACCAACAGCACAGAGCCTATGTGTTCTATTTACAATAATATACAAGACAGAACAAGAGTGAAACCTCACCTCGGAAAAGTTGTGATAGAAGGAGCATAAGAAGCAAGCGCACAACACATGTAATGAATCATGTCATACAGTAATACCTTATAGATCATTTATACTGTGAGGCCTTGATAAGAACTATTATCACGTATAAATACAAACTTGATGACTAATTTATAACACATTAAAGTAATTTAGTACATTTACTCGAGTACTGTACTTTACAATTTTGAGGTACATATACTTTACAAGAGTTTCCTTGTTATGCCACTTTACATTACATTTCCAAGTTGAATACTACTAATTACTTTGCAGCTTCAGATTGTCAATACATTGATGAAAAAATATCTTATGATAGATTATGTTGTGCTGCAATGAATTAAGCTACCCGGCAGTAACCTACACCATTAGCAATGTTTACACATTAATGTTTCAATAATTATTATCCAGTTAAATACATTATTCTATTATTGCTAATTTGACAGCTCCGCTACTGGCATTAGTAAATGCGTAATCATTATTAAAGCCAAAGTTGTAAACCCTTTAAAAGGGTGACTTAACACCTTAACACAGTGTGTCACCTAAATGTATTCATTATTTTTCTGTAAATCTATTTAACGACTTTAGACTTAAAGGAAAACAATATGAAGAACAGAGCATAGAGTATTAATATATTTGAAAGATTGATGTGTCCTCACTGATGTCTGCCTGACATAAATCATTATAAGTTATGACGGGTTCAAGGTAGCGGACGAGCGCAGGTCTTCAGAGATTCACATCCATCTGGGGAAATCATAGAAGCTGAAATTATGGAAAAGCACACAGGCAATTCCAGGCTGACTCGACACACATCACACCATCAACCCAAACCACTCTCAGGGAAAATTTACTCTCGTTCCTATCAACCTCATTTGCCATCGGCCACAAGCAACTGCTGCTCTCACACCCCAGGGGCCTGCTGATTGGGCTGATCTTCCTGATTGAGCTCGGTTTAAGAAACGCGTGGGAATCGGGCCCGGTCGCCTGGCTCTGCCATATTACCACAATAAACATCTGCAACAACAATTGGCTGAGAGGTGAACCACTGGGATGCAGGTGGCGGGGTGAAAAGAAGAAAGGCCCAGTCAGCTCGTGGTGGAGCCACTCTTCTGTGAGCATCAGCATCCCTGCAGTGGAAACACGTCTCTGTCTTTCACATGTAGATGTGATTAGTCAAAACATGTTCTACCATAATCACCCGTGGGAATTACATAAACATGCCTGACAAGTTGTTTCTGCTGCATTAAGGGAAGAAGAGGAGCAGGACTCAGTGGTGACCACCAGCGGCAGTGAAGCGACAGGCAGCGTGCACCACCAGTACTGGTTGATCTGATGGTTGTCGGACATTTGAGCTTTGACTCAGTCTGGAGTGTTGCGCAACTGAAACTGTTGATGACTTGATTTCATTTGCATGTGACTGAAATGAGGAAGAGGGAATGAGGAAGAGGGAATAAAAAATTTCACAATGGCTTAAAAATGTCGCTTTCTATCTCCATGAATTCAACAAATCCCACGTGAATTTAATTCTTAATTTACTGTAATTGAGGAGGATAATACTGCTGTCTGCTTGCTTTATGCCTGTCTATATATCTCAGATATTTTAAGTTAACTTTTTTAAGTTGTTTATACAGTTTTCCAGTTAATAATATGCACATCAATGCATAGAATGCAAAATAAAGTGGTTTGCTTTGAATTGCATTTTACACATATTTTTTAAAAAACACCTTTAAAAGCGACTTTTGAAGAAGAAGAGAAGGGATTGGTAGCCTGGGTTCACTCAATGTGAGTGAGTGCAGTTTTCGCCCCTTGGGATCAGCCGATAGATTTTAATATTTCATACCAGGAAGATAAAAGCACCAGAGTTTGAAACCACAGGAACTATCTGGATTTTATTGTATAAATGTTGATTCATTTTTTTAATGGCACATTTCATGCCCTCCGGTTGAAAATAAACATCACAGACTAAAGATTGTTTTGTTTTTGTTTTTTAACTCAAGGCCCCTGTGCAGTATATGGCAGCGCCTCAAGATTTGTGGAAAAAATGCAGGAGCCACTTGAGAGCCTTATCATTTCAGTTTTCGTTGTGTTTTAGTGGTCGATATCGCTGAACACATTTATAAACAATGAAATTGAACCACAAAGTAACTGCCACATAGACAGCCCAGAGCCTTGTGGGACACAGATGGTCTGTAGCAGCGCGGTAATCCATCCTTGCCTGTAGCGGTGCATTGGCTATTATTTTGTGCTTTTCATAAGTTTTGTATAGCCTGTAAATTCTTCTGCAAAGTAGCTGTTGGATAAATGCATGACATGTAGTGGATTATAAGTAGAATATATTGGGTGAGAGGCAGTATGAAACAACAAAAAGACTGTCACTGTGTAACTTTTGATCTACTTTACTCTACGCTACAGACGGCAATCAGAGGATAATCGCCTCCCAGCACTTAATAAACTAAAATTACGACATTTATTGTGTACGCATGAGTAGGGAAGAGGCCGTCCGGAAGTCAAATTATGTGAATTTTGTGGATAAGTCTAAAACCTAGACAAGACCTGGACAAAATTTAAGCAGGAGAGGAAATATTGAGAAGTAAGGCACCTGGTAAAGTCAGAAAAATCTAAAAATTACTTTTTTGCTGAAACAAAAACTGTATGTAAGTGTTATTGTGATCAAGCTGGAAAGAGACACAAAAAAGGGAAATGTAGACAAAACCTTTATTTGTCAGGGATCATGTACAAAAATCCCAGAATCTCACACAAGGAGAAGTGTTACTTCCAGATTTACAAACTACTTCATTTTCATTTTTTCATGTACAGGCTCAAAAACAATCGTTTGGTAGATCTTCAATCATTACATGCAGCACTTATACATAAACAATTAATTAGACCTCCTCCCCCTGCAAACAATTTCCAGCAAACCCACATAAACACAAACGCACCACCTACATAAAATATCAACTATGACACACGTTTTGTGTTAAGAATTTAATTATTTTATTAGTTATTTAGTTGAATTATTTTTAAATTATTTTTTTAAAGGTGTTTGATCAAATTGCTTCCTCTTGTTGCAGGTCCCCAGAGCCACTACCAACAAGTAATTTTACTATCAATACATCTGATGGACTGTTCTCAGTGAACAGTGAAAACTGAAAAAAGGAAAAATTATTATTACAAAAAAAACTGCGTTAGATTTTGAAACTATCTATCTATCTGTCTATTTATCTATCTATCTATCTATCTATCTATCTATCTATCTATCTATCTATCTATCTATCTATCTATCTATCCACCTACCTACCTACCTACCTACCTATCTACCCACCCACCCACCCACCTACCTACCCACCTATCTGTCTATATACCTACCTACCTACCTACCTACCCACCTACCTATCTATCTACCTACCTATCTACCTCCCTATCTACCTACAAATCTATCTATCTATCTATCTACCTACCCGCCTACCCATCTGCCTCCCTATCTACCTACAAATCTATCTATCTACCTACCTGCCTACCCATCTGCCTCCCTCCCTACCTACCTACCTACCTACCTACCTACCTATCTACCTCCCTACCAACCTACCTATCTACCTCCCTATCTACCTACAAATCTATCTATCTATCTATCTACCAACCTGCCTACCCATCTGCCTCCCTCCCTACCTACCTACCTATCTACCTACCTACCTACCTATCTACCTCCCTACCAACCTACCTATCTACCTCCCTATCTACCTACAAATCTATCTATCTATCTACCAACCTGCCTACCCATTTGCCTCCCTCCCTACCTACCTACCTATCTACCTCCCTACCCACTTACCTATCTACCTATCCATCCATCTACCTATCTAGCAAATCTATCGCCACTCGCTCATTGGCTGCTGACGCAGATGACGCGGCCGTTACGTGTGAACCAGTAAATTAAAGCGACTCTCCCTTTTACTGTGTTTTCATGGAGAGAGACAGGGAGAGAGCGAGAGGGGGCGGGGGGGAGAGAGAGACAGAGAGAGAGAGAGAGAGAGAGAGAGAGAGAGAGAGAGAGAGGGGGCGGGGGGAGAGAGAGACAGAGAGAGAGAGAGAGAGAGAGAGAGAGAGAGAGGGGGCGGGGGGAGAGAGAGACAGAGAGAGAGAGAGAGAGAGAGAGAGGGGTAGTAGCCTTCACGCTGCATCCGGGGCACACAGCTCCATGGAGACGCAGTGAGTCCGTGCGGCGGAGACGAGAAGCCGAAGTAAAGTAACCGGGGGAGGGTCGTCCACGGGAGGGGGTCTCTGCGCGAGTCACAATGCGTCTTTCACGGTGCTGAGCGGTCGCGGTGAACGATGAGCCAACTTCGCCGGTCGCCTCCGAGCGGAGTGAGCCACTCTTGAGCCCCCGAAGACACGAGTCCCTCCTGGCGGCGGCGGCGGCGGCGGCGGGGCAGAGAGCGAGAGAGCGAGCATGAAGACGCCGAGCGCCCCGCTCCCTGTTGTCGGCTTGACTGGGAAATGGTAGCGTGCTGTCGGGACCGCAACTGGGAGGGAACATGGTCGAGAGGAGCAGCAAATTCTTGTTGATCGTCGTCGGATCCGTGTGTTTCATGCTGATCCTCTATCAGTACGTGGCCCCCGGGGTGATCAATTTCGGCTCCCCGCACGGCTATTTCGCGGAGGAGGACGAGGGGGACATCTTCCCCACTCCGGACCCCCACTACGTGAAGAAGTACTACTTCCCCGTCAGGGACCTGGAGCGCACGATCGATTTCCAAATCAAGGGGGAGGACGTGATCGTGTTCCTGCACATCCAGAAGACCGGCGGGACGACGTTCGGCCGGCACCTGGTGCAGAATGTGCGCCTGGAGGTCCCGTGCGACTGCAGGCCGGGCCAGAAGAAGTGTACCTGCTACCGGCCGAACCGCAAGGAGACCTGGCTCTTCTCGCGGTTCTCCACCGGCTGGAGCTGCGGCTTGCACGCCGACTGGACCGAGCTCACCAACTGCGTGCCGGGGGTCCTGGACAAGAAGGAGAGCCAGCAGAAGAACCTGAGGTAACGGCTCGGATTGTAGAGGAAGTCGGTGTTGAGGAGTTGGCTTGAGACCCGTGGTCACAAATGCGCCCTACAGGTTAAATCACTGCAACTTTGAAACTTCCTTCCTATATGTCATTCTAAGACCACCATTGCATGGACGCTGCATTATAGAAAATATACCTGTGGCTATGTAATAACCCCCCCCCCCCCCCCAATTCAATTTGAATTTCTGGTAGTATTTAATTAATCACGTTAAAAAAAAAAACATCAACAACAACAATCTAATTGAACAAATTTAAAATTCCCTTAAGTTATCAACATCTATATTACATGTCTGGCTCCGGTTGACAAAACAGCCTTCACTGCAGGCTCATTCCTCTGGAGGGGGAATTATAATGGGCCTCATTAGGTGGTACATTTTTATGGCAAGGCAATGCTTCACACAAAATATCAAAACTTAACATGAGTGTGCAGCTTTTTTCTTTTCTTTTCTTTTTTCTTTTTGTCAGTCCAATAATTTCTACCAGAGGAATGTAGTGGAGACACCAGAGACGATAAAGTATAACAGGCGGTATTGTAATGGTGTTTTTAACCTGGCGGAATACTTCTCACTCGTTCAAGCCTCCCCATTGTGTTCATAGCCACATTGGTCTCTTTGTTATTTGAAATCACCGGCTTTTTTTTCTCTTCTCTCCCCCCCCCTTTTTTCGTTTGCTGGGTCATTACTACGGCATTGGACGAGGAGAAAAGAATAATAGACAGGATTGTGTGCGTCCCGCCTAAGTAGCGGGTTCATAATACATGTCGAGAGACAAATGTCGATTGACATTGTCAGCACTGCGCTGTCACGAGTGCCACAGAAGCTCTGACAACTGTTGATGGGTGCCAGCGTCAGGGTGCCCTCCCACTGGAGTGGGAAGACTTTGGCTGAATGCATCCCAGGGCAGGAGGGAGTGTAATACACCCAGGAATCACGTCCGCTCTCTGCGATGATCCCTCACGTTGACTGCGAGGCATCCAGACACAACGCGCATCCTTATTATGCCATAACCCATTTTTCCTCTCCGCGCCTCCCCATTGTTGCTGCCAACACGTCGCATCCCTCGCACAGACATATTGACGGCTGTATCAACTTCCATTTCACTGCGCCCCTGTGGTTAAAAGCGTATGCTTGTTGAATGGGGAATTGTGTCTTTGTCTTGCCTGAGCTTGTTCAATATTTAATTCTGGATGTGGATGATCAATAGGACAAAAACGGGGTCAGAAATATGTAGGGGGGTTTTCTAAAGGAAGAGAGAAGTGTTTTTCTGCCCCTCTGCCTGTCTGTCTGTCTGTCTGTCTGGAAGCCAGGGGCGGTGGAGATGTCGGGCCGGCTGCTCTGCTTCCCATGGCTGCTCAAAGTGGGGATCAGAGCTGCAGGCAGGGTAGGGCAGGGCTAGGCCGGTAGGGGGGGAGAGGGGGACCCTGCGGGGGTTTGGCTCCGCTCTAATCCGGGTGATTATTACCGCTGGGACACACACACATACACACACACACTGGGCCTGGCATTTGCTGTTGGGGTCAGCCCTGATTCCCGCGGTCCCCCCCCCCCCCGGTCAGAGGTGATAACGCGTCCGGCCATTCTGCATTGCGCTGAGATATCACAGTGGATGCAGGATAAGCGGCCTTTCATCACTTTGTGAGCACTTTTTCAAAGCCCAAATGTGTGTGTGTGTGTGTGTGTTTGTGTGTGTTTGTGCGCACGTGTTTATCTGTGTGTCTGTGTTTGTGTGCACCTGAAGAGGCCACAGGAACAGAAAGAGACAGGCAGGCAGAGTGGATGAGAGAGGTCCACTGTGTGTGTGCGTGAGCGCAGCAGAGAGAGGATCCTGCCTCCGGTATAATCGACTATCCTATCACTCCTGACAGAAGAAACAAGGGACTATAAGCTTAATAGCACCCTGAAGAAAAACAATGCTGCTCCATATTACACGCAGCTCCACTTCCACAGGGACGAGAAGTGAACCGCTGCAGCAGTGGAGTATGAAGAGAAGCAGAGAACACACTCTGCGTTTCTCATCCTATTATTGTTTCTTTTTATAGTCTCATTGCCTGATTTTCTCTCTGTGTGTGTGTATGTGTGTGTGTGTGTGTGTGTGTGTGTGTGTGTGTGTGTGCTTCACATCCTTGTGTCCCTCTTTGGTTTGGCCCTCTTGTATCGGTGTGGCATGTGCTTGTTCAGGGACATTTGTCTTGAGGGCAGTAGCAGTGTGGTGAAGAGGCCAGGGAAAGTGTGAAAAAGATCATCTGTGTTTACAGTGCAGGGGTGAGGGATTTCTTGGCACGGTGTTGTATGCATAGCTTTCAAATCAGCCGTGCGCATTGTCAGTGTGGCGGATATAAACAGTCTGCCGCCCCGGCCAGTGTCAGTGGCTGACGCGCCACATACCTGCCCACATAGTGCAGGAAATGGTTTGGAGCCTTGTCTTAAACTTGGTAGGAAAAAAGGGAGAAGTCGAAGCAGCCTATCTAGAAATCTGACCACGCAGCAGCAGCTCCGGTGCCCCCCCCCCCCCCTCTCTCTCTGCAGCTGTGTTCTCCTCCAACTGTCAAGTGCATTTTACACAAACGTTTTCAAATTCTGCAAAAATAGTATGTGAATTAGGACCATTTCCAATCGGCTGGGTTCCAGCACATAAATTCCCTCTGCATGAATGACAAAAACACATTTACACAGGGA
The DNA here is from genome assembly GCF_022379125.1 of Scophthalmus maximus. Taxonomy (NCBI): domain Eukaryota; kingdom Metazoa; phylum Chordata; class Actinopteri; order Pleuronectiformes; family Scophthalmidae; genus Scophthalmus; species Scophthalmus maximus. The sequence goes on from NC_061529.1 coordinate 7,270,052, forward strand.
AAAATGTAAGAATATCCAAATAGATTTTAAAGTGATCGACGCTGGATGAGTTGCAATTGAACTTCACTGTGTTGTTCGTGTTTTAATTTTATGACATAAAACAAAGAAATGTGCTCATGTGTTGGACTTTAAATAACAATTATTCTCATTATTGATTAACTTTCCCAGCAAAAAAACTGAACAACAACAATGTATCTAATTTTCTAACATAGAAAAGAAATCAGCAAATATTCACACTCCAGAACCTGGAACTGGCATGTTTTTTTTGTGGATCACAGTGTAATGACAGTAAAATCCTGACAACTGCCCTTTATATAAATGAGAGACAGTTATTCCGACATTTATGTGAAAAAAAACCCATGAATTTCTAAATCCCCCAGGGAACTGTTTTGTATTGATACCGTAACATTTGCAGGGCGTGTTGTTGGCTGTGTTCTTTCTTAATCTACAGATGGAGCTGTATCACAGTGTGTTGCACAGTTTTCCTCTTCAGAAGAGCAATAAAATATCTTTGAGACTTTGAGGAAAGTGGATTGAATATTTTTTTTTTTCAAATTCTGTATATCATAAATTGTGGGAGGAAAAGAAAATGCTACAATGAATGAGGCTCAGTTTTGGTCTTGAGACAAATGTGTCAGCTTTAGAGGAAACTGCCTTAAGTAGGAGCGAGCGGCAGCGAGATGAATGGTCGGTAATAGGAGAGAAAGGTCCATCTTTGATCGTTGATGAGATGAGATCGAGACGAAGAGTGGCATTGTGGGAAAAGAACTCAGCAGCAATCAGAGTTGATTTGTCATGTTCCACCTTTTTTATATTGGTTTTAATGTTCTTAACTGTTCCCATAGGACATACTGACACACACACACACACACACACACATACACGCACGCCCGTGCGCACACACACTGATGAGTGTGTAAATCAAACACAAACACAGACCCTAATGCAAGGTCTTAGAAATGAGGCTTCTAATTGGTTAAGGAGGTTCCTATCACTTTGTTCAAATTAGAGCCACACTTTCAGATGGGGGATACCATCTGTCTTGTGTGTGTGAGTGTGTGAGGGGGTGTGTGTTAATGCACATGTCAAGACTCAGTGTGTGTGTGTGTGTGTGTGTGTGTGTGTGTGTGTGTCTGTTTTTAATCCTAGTGTGTCATAGAGCGTCTTGGTAAGTGAAGTGATGGGGCTAATTTTACTGCCTCTATCTCAGTCCTCTCTCAAATCACTGACTCCCTTTTTTTTCTCTCCTGCCTCCCCTGTTCACCCACCCTGCTTCCCTCTGAAACACTTTCCCTCCCTCTCCCTCCATCCTTTGCTCCCTCCTTCCTTCCATGATGGTGTCACTCTCTAATCAAACAGCAGGCTTGCTTTCCGCTTGGTGGCTTTATGGCTGGGGGCTCGCTCTCTATCTCTCTCTCTTTCACTCCCCCCCTCTCTCTCCATTTTCTTCCTCTCTCAATCTCTGCCCACTCGTCTTTCGTTCTCTCCTTTGCCATTTCTCTCTCCCTTTCCCTCCGAGCGTGACTACCGCATTAGAGGAAATGTCTTTTCATGGAAGATTTGCTGCAATTTCCAAAATGGCCGCTTTGCCTAATGGACAACTGCCTTGGTTCTAATGAATGATTACATGTACGAGTGTGGCGGGGAGGAGGGCGATGGGGGCAAGGCGAGGGAGACAGAGATGTAGATGGAGGCTATGAAGAGCAATACGAGGAAGATGCTGGGATGAGTGTGGGGACAAGAGGCGAGCTGTCAGGGAATGATTGAAAAGATAAAAGATGGAGGGGTGAAAACGTTTCGTTTCATTGCTGGGGAGGGGGCTAGTCAATTAGCACGGTTGTCAGGCACTGGGCATTACTCTTCTTTCAATAGGTCTGTTTCAGATTCACAGCACAAATCACTGCACTCTAAGATTGTGTGTGTGTGTGTGTGTGTGTGTGTGTGTGTGTGTGTGTGTGTGTGTGTGTGTGTGTGTGTGTGTGTGTGTGTGTGTGTGTGTGTGTGTGTGTGTGTGTGTGTGTGTGTGTGTGTGTGTGTGTGTGTGTGTGTGTGGCATGAGAGTGGATGCGTGTGCATGTGGTAGCCCAGCATGGTGCCATCAGCCAGCCAGCCAACCAGCACAACTCAGAATCCAGATGAACTCCAGGAAGCTGCAGAGGCAGCCCTGGCTGATTGGCATATAGTACAAGTCTGTGTGTGTGTGTGTGTGTGTGTGTGTGTGTGTGTGTGTGTGTGTGTGTGTGTGTCTATACGAGTGCATGTGCGCGCTCATGTGTAGCCAGGCAGGTCGGTGTTAATCCAATCAGATTAGCCGGGTTTAAGCGGTGGCGGCCAGGCGCTCCAAAGCTGGTTATGTCCGCTCATCCTGCAACCGCGGCTGCACCGCGTTCCAGCATTCCCAACAAACATTCCCACATCCCTCCTGCCAGTTATTCCCCGCCTGTTTACC